>NW_005871452.1:42845-60383 GCF_000147115.1 Myotis lucifugus | reverse complement strand
CCCCTCACCCAGGCTGGCCAGGCACCCCAGTGGGGACCCCCCACCCTGAAGGGGTGTGACCAGCCTGCAAACACCCATCAGCCCCTCACCCAGGCCGGCGAGGACCCCAGCAGGACCCCCCACCCTGATCCGGGACACCCTTCAGGGCAAACCAGCCAGCCCCCACCCATGCACCAGGCCTCTATCCTATATAATAAAAGGGTAATATGCAAATTGACCCTAACAGCAGAAAGACTGGGAATGACTGGTCACTATGACACACACTGACCACCAGGGGGCAGATGCTCAATGCATGAGCTGCTCCCTAGTGGTCAGTGTGCTCCTACAGGGGGAGCTCTGCTCCGCCACAAGCCAGGCTGACGACTGCCAGTACAGCGATGGTGGTAGGAGCATCTCCCGCCTCCTCAGCAGCGCTAAGGATGTCCGACTGCAGCTTAGGCCTGCTTCCCGCTGGCAAGTGGACATCTCCCGAGGGCTCCCAGGCTGCCAGAGTGATGTCTGACTGCCAGCTTAGGCCCAATTCCCCAGGGAGCGGGCCTAAACCAGCAGGGGGTCATCCCCCAAGGGGTCCCAGACTGCGAGAGGGCACAGGCCAGGCTAAGGGACACCCCCCCACCGAGTGCACAAATTTTTGTGCACCGGGCCTCTAGTCCTATATAAGAAAAAGCTAATATGCTAATTAGACCGAATAGCAGAACGACCATCCGGACGACCATCCGGACAACCATCTGGACAGGCCGGGTTGCGAGGGCCGACCCCTTGCACAAATTTCGTGCATCAGGCCTCTAGTCAGATTATATAGGAAGACTCTAGAATTCTGTGCCAAAAAACTTCACTTGAGCCTAAGGTGCTAACTAATACGACATGTTTCTTATAGATAAAAATATAAATTTGAGACACTGCAAGAAGAATCCTTTGGCAACTTAACCAGAAATATCACCTTCCATGTGGCCTGTAGGAAAAGCCTAGAATGCAGGTGTATTCTCATCCGTACTGAGTGAAGTCCTAAGCTGGATTGTACAGCGTACTGCTAGAAATAATGAAATTCTTAAATTGGACTGAATCATTCTCAGAAGTGGAAATATCACTGATCTGGAAGGTTTTCTGTGTGTTTGGTTTTTTAATGCAGAACTTCTTTGATTAAACACAGGAATGTATAGGTTGGTCAGTCTTCACATTTTCGATCATGTATATACTTTGTGATTTCAACTTAAGATCTTAATGATCCGCATGTTTCTTTTCTTTTCTTTTCTTTTTTCTTTTGTGAGCTCATTTTAATGTAGAGTCATTGAACTTTCTAGAACGCCCCTCACAACTTCCCCCAAATCTTGGAAATATCATGAGAGGTGTGTGTGCGCATGTGTGTTGGTGTCCACACGGGTGCAGAGAACGTGGGTGCCCCCTTCAGGTTGCTCTCTCGTTTTATTTCCTCTTCAGAGCAGTCCTATGGTGGACAGGATGGGTGATGTTACCATTTTGTACTGAAAATACCTAAGCCTAAAAGAGCTATATAATTTATATTTTTAGAATAAAGAAACTTTAGAATATTCAGTTATTTTGAATCACAATGATAAATCTCTGTGATGTGTATATAGTGTGGGTGGGGGACAGCTAAATTTTCTTAGACTGACAGGCTCAGTAAATCTGACTGTAAATTTTAATTTAGCTGTAGACTGGCCAAAAGAAGAAATAACATTACGATAAAGGAAAGTCATGAACAGAGAAAACAGGAAACAATGAAGAGTTTTTAAATTCAAGGTCTAGCAGGTAAGGATATGATGACTAGCTTTTCATTCGTGTATTAAAAATGTCTAGGTTGTCTAAAAAAATATTTTTTGAGTATGTAGGCTTCTCATTTTGCTGTTGCCCAGATTGGTATTTAAGTATATGAATTAAAAACATAGTCTGTACTTAAAAATACAAAAAAAAGAAATCCCTAGATGAAAGACTTGAATGGACATCATAAAAGACATATCAGTGGCTAAAAAACACATGAAAGAAACACCCAACATCATCAGTCATTAGGGAAATATAAATCAAAACCACAATGAGATACTCTCTAGGATGTCTATAATAACAAAGACGTAACAATAAGAAGTGTTGGCAAAAATGTGGAGAAATTAGAATCCTTATACATTGCTAGTGGGAATATAAAATGATACAGCCACTTTGGGAAATAAGTTGGCTATGTTTTAAAGGTTAAACATAAGCTGACCATATAAGTCAGTAATTCTACTTCTAGAAACCTATCCAAGAAGAGTGAAAACTTATGTCCACACAAGTTTGCTTGGATGAGCAAGTTCATTTGTCACACTAACCAAAACCTGGCAACTATCCAAATATCATCCACAGGTGAATAAGAAAAATGTGGCATATTCATAAAATGCCACACTATTCAGCTTTTAAAAGGAATAGAATATGGATGAACCTCAAAAACATCATGGACAAAGCAGACACAAAAACTGCATATTATATGATCTCTTTTATGAAATGTCCAGAAAGGCAAATTCATAAAACACAGCAAGCACATCAGTAGTTGTCTGGTGTTTCCATGGAAGCACGCACTGACTTCACATGGGCGTGAGGGAAACTTTTGGGTAATAGAAAACGTTCTAAAACTGGACTGCTGCTGTGAAAGGACATATTTATTGAGAATTGGTAACCTGCATATTCACAGTGGGTGGATTTATGGCAGGTACTGTAAGTTATTGCTATACTACCACAGACGTGTCAAAGGTGCCAGAGTAAGGGAGAAGGGGAATCAATTCTGCCTGTGTAACTGGGGCAGAGAGGGACAGTGAGGCAGAAAGGATCACACAGATTTATTTCTTCAGCAAATATTTATTGTCTACTTTGTTCTAGGTGCCTAAAATTTATACTAAAGCATGGGGTGGTTCACCAGGAGAGGAGGGAAGGGCACTGACGCGCAGCACCCAGGATGTGCCACCGCAGGGCTAGGAATGTGGTCCCAGTGTTCAGGGAGCCCTACTGCTGGGGGTACACAGAAGGATGACCGGGGATGGCCATGAAAAGGTCAAGGTGAAAAATCACAAGTGACATTCACTGTTTCATTTAATTATTTGTAAAACATAGTATTTTCATTGGTATAGATGAAACTGAGGTTATATAAAGCATTTGCCTTCCCAAAATGAGTCCTGTAACAGTATCTACTGATTGTGGTGGTTATGGGAGTCACAGTGCCTGGCATGTACTAAGTGCTGTAAAAACATTTGCCATTATTTTTATTATTACTATGATGGTGTCATAGGGTCTGTTTATTAAATTTTACAGACTACCCATAAAGCTATCCACAATGAATCAAGAGATATAAAAAAGATTTGCCTTCTTCTTTTGCAGGAACAAAACATGGGGTGTGTTGCTCACCCTCACGGCATGGACTCAGAGACTGCAGCTCTCTCTTTTCCAGAAATACCTTTATAGCCCTTCCTTAAACTGTCTAAAGCTCTCTTCCTTAGGACACCAATTTCACAGTGCAGACAAAGGGGGGACTGCCCTAGCTGGTTTGGCTCAGTACATAGAGCGTCAGCCTGGGGACTGTAGGGTCCCAGGTTTGATTCCAGTCAAGGGCACATGTCTGGGTTGCGGGCTCAATCCCCAGTAGGGGGCATGCAGGAGGCAGCCGATCCATGATCTCTCTCATCATTGATGTTTCTATATCTTTCCCTTCCTCTTTGAAGTCAATAAAAATATATTAAAAACAATAATAACAGAGGTTTCCATGAAGATTAAACAAGTTAACTCAGGAGGCATAGACTGCCCAAACTGTGAACACCTCAAAGGTCTGCAGGACTGGCTTTCGACTGGCTCCTGATAGAGAACCTGAGCCCTTGGACTATCCTGCGGAGAAGAGGGATTTGTATGCTAGAGGCTCTGGGCCATGCACCAGACCATGTACGCCAGCAATGTGAGTTATGGCGCATGCCTGTTTTCCTATGCCAGAGGTCTCGGTTTGACCGCTGTGGGGCTGGAGATTGAGTTGCTAAGGTCAGCCTCATGGGCACTGCACATCCGTGCAATAAGACACCCCAATATAAACCCTGGACACCAAGGCTCAGGTGAGCTTCCCTGTTTTGCAACACTTTGCATGTGTGGTCACACACTGTCACTGGGTGAATTAAGGGCATTCCCATGCAACTCAACTGGAAAGGAATATGTTAAAGTTTGTGGCTGGTTTCTCCTGGGCCTCACCTTAGGCATCTTTCCCTTTGCTCATCATTGACTGTATCCTCACCGTAACCATGAGGAGAGCAGCTTTTTAAAGTTTTGTGAATATCTCTAGGGCATCATCAAGCCTGAAGGTGATCTTGGGGACCCATGAGGGAAAGTGCTCACAACAGCATCTGGCATCTAATGAGCATTCTACAGGGAGTTCCTATTGCCAAGTGCAGAGAAGCCATTTAAAAGACCTGAGATAGCTAGACAGTGCTATTATTTGTGTCAATCTCTTATCTCAATTTTCTTTTCATTTTCTAAAAAATATATTTTTTATTGATTTCAGAGAGGAAGGGAGATGGAGAGATAGAAACATCAATGATGACAGAGAATCATTGACTGGCTGCCTCCTGCACATCCCCTATGAGAGGAGGAGGGGGGATCAAGCCTGCAACCCAGGCATGTGCCCCTGGCTGGAATCGAACCTGGGACCCATTAGTCCTCAGGCTGATGCTCTATCCACTGAGCCAAACTGGCCAGGGCTCTTATCTCAATTTTCACAGCAGGTTGGGGCTGAGATGATAAACAAGTGCATGCTTGTTCTTTCACCTTGAGCCTGAAGCACACTGGGCTTCATGGCAATGCTTGTGTCAGTTCCTAGCGTGTTCTGCTCTAGCCAGTGAACAAGACTAAGAGAATGAAGGTCTATTTAACAGACACTAGCTGACAGTAATCAGATTGGAAATGGTAAAATACACAACGGAGATCTCACAATATAATGCCCACCTTTATTTCCTTTATGTTCGGAAGTGATGCATTTAGAAATTCCTCAGTTAATCTCTTCCAACTGGCAGCTTTACCAAGATCAGAATGAATGATGAATTTTTCATAAATTCTAAAACATATTTTAAAAAATGTACTGATAGTTAGAAAGTTAAATTAATAAAATCTATAAAAATACATATATTTTGAATATGTACATATATACATACATATAAAACTGACTTACCCTTCTATTGTCTTTTCTACTTTGTGACTGTTGACATCCAAGAAACGATGAAATCTAGAAGACAAAATGCAATTCTTACATCAATCTTGTCATCTAGCTAAGCAGACCGGTATCACTGCCCTCCATGTCTCCGAACACCCTATACTCAGCTGTACTCAGCAGTGCACCTCTCTCGCTTTTTCACCTCCGCCATCCAGGCAAACAGCCACACATCTCAGAGAGTGCTCAAGTAGCCTTTCAGAATGCAGGCCATCCCAAGTCACCCCCACCCTGTCCTCTGGATCCTCTGTCTTCCCATATTTAAACCCAGCATAGCACATCCTATACTGTTCCGAATTTTTTAATGCCATAATGAAGCCCAGGGAAGAGTCGGGATCCTCTCTCTTAAATCATAAAATGAAATACAAAGGAAACCAAGTATACTGAAATACAGTTGTGAAGTATTTTTAAAAGTTTGTGATAAGTAAGAAACATTCCTTTTTAAAGCATTAAGTAAGATCTAGCAGTGGGTCCATAACTACCATTAAAGTGAGACATAAATAATATTAGAAATATCTGCAACTATAATAGGATGTGAAATGTGATTTCTAATAGGGACACACTCATAGGTAAGCTAATATTGTTTGTTGCTTTCATTCATAATTGAAAGAAATGCTACTTTTTAGTTAAAGGTTAGTGTGAACTTTTTCTTGTCCAAATTTAGAACCTGAATTCTATCCTCAGGCCCTCATGTTAAGAACCCCTATCCTCATCATATATAATTAACTTTCATTTCTTTCTTCCTTAGGACAGGCACTACATTTCACCTCTCTCTGAAGTTCTAGGGCCTACAACATGGCCACAATTTTTAAAAAGCAAATGCAAATTGTTCATTTTTCTGATGGATTAAAGCATCATAAAATTACTAGAGGCCCAGTGCACAGATTCATGCACAGTGAAAGGAAATAAATTAGAAGGTGACCGGAGGGGTGAGAAGGGTTGAACACGCCCTGGAGCCAACCTCCGTGGTCCCTTCCCAGCTGGCCACACCCGGGGCCATGGCTCAAAGGGCGTCTGCAGAGAGAGCAGGGTCCCTTGGCCTGGCCTGTGGGGATCGGGCCAAAACTGGCAGTCAGACATCCCCCGAGGGGTCCTGGAGTGTAAGATAGCACTCTGCAAAGTTGCTGTCGCTCGGCAGCTCCTGTGTTGAGCATCTGCTCCCTGGTGGTCAGTGTGCATCATACCTGCCAGCTAGTTGGCCGGTCGCTTAGCCTTTTATATATATAGACAGTATAGCTCATTGGCTCTTGTTTTCCATTTTTTTAGTATCAAAGCCAACAATCTGAACTTTGAAGTAAATTGCATGACTAAATAAAATGAATTCTATCCCCTAAATGGCTGACTGGAACACTAATTCACCTATTATAATTTAGTTGCTTACTGTATAAAAGGAGGTAGTAACTTTTAGTTCTTTCCCAACTCTAAAATGACGTCGTCCATCTACTTAGTGCCATTTAGAAAGATTAATAGAAAAATTATTTAAATACACATTTTAGTTTCTGTTCTTGCAGTGTTATTTACAGTAGCAAAGATATAGAAGCAACCCAAGTGCCCATGGATAGATGATTAGAGAAAGATGTAGTATATATATACAATGGAATATTACTCAGCAGTAAAAAAGAATGAAATCTTGCCCTGTCCAGGTAGCTAGGTAGTTAGAGTAAGGTTGTGAGTTCAATCTCTGATCACATATAAGAAGCAACCAGTAAATGCATAAACAAGTGGGTCAATAAATTAATGTTTCTCTCTCTCTCTTAAAAAGAAATCAATAAAATAAAATAATAAAATCTTACCACTTATAACAATAGCGATGGACCTAGAATGTATTATGCAAAGTGAAAAAGTCAGGCTGAGAAAGACAAATACCATATGATTTCACTTATATTCGGAATCTAAAGAGCAAAATGAACAAATAAAATAGAAACAAACTCAGAGAACAAACTGATGTTTGCCAGAGGGGGATTGGGTGGAAAAGGTGAAAGGGATTAAGCACAAATTGGCAGCTATGAAATAGTCACAGGGATGTAAAGTACAGCATAGGAATCCTATATAATAAAAGGTTAATACGCAAATCAACCGAATGACCGGTTGCTATTACATGCACTGTCCACCAGGGGGCAGATGCTCAATGCAGGAGCCGGGCTCATGGCTCCAGGCTTAGTGGGGGTGGCGGGAGCCTCTCTGTCTCCCGCACCCCCTGAGGCCCCGGACTGGGAGAGGGCGCAGGTCTGCGGACCCGGGAGTCGGCCTCTAGTCTAGTCAATAACATTGTAATAACTATGCATGGTGCCAGGTGGGCACTAAACTGACGGGGAGATCACTTTGGAAATTTTACAAATACCTAACCACTTCTAGTAAGCTGTACACTTGAAACTAACAATATTGAATGTCACCTGTAATTGAAAAATAAAAATAAGTGGGGGGAGGAAGAAGAGGGAATAAATGGTGACGGAAGGAGACTTACTTGAGGTGGTGTATTACAGAATTGTACACCTGAAACCTACATTATTTTATTAACTAATGTCACCCCAATAAGCTCAATAACAATAAAAAAAAGAAAAGCAAAAAATAATTCATTCAATCTGTAGGAAAAACATTCTGTTAAGTGACATTTAAGAACTGAGTTTATTATTTTAGAAACTTGGCGGGCTTTTACCTCGTTGTCTATTCTCATTGTAAACTAAGTAGGAACTTCATGTATGATCATTAAGGTTGAAACTCAAGATTCCTGATTTTGAAAAACTGTTCGGTATTCAAGATTTCTATTGAAATTAAACTGGTATAATATTAATACCGACTAACATTCTTTTAGTAATAAAATTCCATTACAGCTAATAATCCCAACAGTACTGTCTAATGTACATCTTCCATAAAGGAAAATAGGAGCGCTGATGAGGTGTGTAAACTGGGCGCATCTGAACCGGTATCGGAAGCCCGTGAGGCGGCGCCGCTCCTGTGCGCGGGAACCGTTCCGGATGCTGGGATGAGACACGGACAAAACCGCCCGCCCTCCCTCCCCGGCCCGCGCCCCACACCTGAAGTTGGACCAGGCGAAGTGCAGGCAGAGCTGGAAGTTGGGGTCCACGTCGTCCCGGAGGCCCGCCACGTGGCGCACGAGCTCCCGCACGTCGCGCTCCAGCTGCGGGTTGAGCCGGCGCCAGGACGGCTCTGGCCGCGCCATGTTTTTCGGCTCCCCGGCGCCAAGTACCCTCGGGGGGGGGGTGGCACTCGTTCTCGCGAGAGTTCTCTCCGCCACCGCATTCCGCGTTAGAGGATGCTCTCGCGAGAGTTCGCGCCCCACGCTGTGTGGTGTGGGAAAGGCTGAGGTTGCTCTCGCGATAGGCGGGCGGGTCCTGGCTGGCGGCTGCAGGGTGCGTGTTCCGGTCTCCCCGCGTCCAGTTAGGAGCGTCCTCGGAGAGGTCGTCGATTTTGTCCATCAGATTAAGCCAGTCCCTGGGTGACCGTGGTTGGTTTCACTGCTGCTGCTTTGAGAGCCGCTGGTTAGTTGTCATTCAGTGTCCTCCACCTGCCTCTTCAGGCGCCTTGGAGTGCAGCTATGGGATAGTCACCGGGATGTAAAGTACAGCATGGGATCCTATATAATAATCCTACATCATAAAAGGCCAGTTTGCGAGGTGCCCTCTCCCAGCGTCTTCCCCTGGAGGGGACGTCCCCTCCGCGGGATCGCGGCGCCGAGCGCTGCGCCTCCTGGTGGCCGGAGAAGGTCTTATTCACCCTGAGCCAAAGCTGTAGTCTTTGCTCTTCGTAATTAAAACTGTACCTTTAAATTTTGTTAATTATTGCGCATAACCGTTCTGAAACCTATTACATAGACCTTTATTTTTTCTTTTATGGAACTAGGTTTTCGTGTGGTTTATTACACTGCATTCCTGTAGTTATGTGACAAGATAAAAATCCCGAGACAATTAAACCAAACATGTCAAACTCAAAGGCTAACTGGCCAAATAAGGTTTAAGTTTATGTGGGCTGCAAAAAAACAAAAGCTTCATTTTTCATAGAAACATAGGTTTAATTCGAAAAGTATGCTGTACAAACGAAAAGAACAAGAGCAATGATAAAATTGTTTTCTTCCCGACACTTGGCATCTCTTCTCTGCTACTATCTTTCCTACTTCGGGGAAATCTTGTTCGCAGTGATTACTTTCAAAACTGACCCCAGGTGAGCGTCAGTAATTCTGGATCTGACAGGAGACGTATTTCTTTTCATAATTGTAATAACTGCTCACACCGATAAGTAATTCCAAACATGGAAATAATTTCATATGCGAATTTTCGAGTATTTTCACACCTGGCAGGTAAATATTTGTAAAATTCAGGCATACCAACTTCACTGAATTTTGCCTTCAAATCTGAATCTCACTGGATTTCAATTACCTCCATTTGCATTTGATTAGGTACTGATTCTATATTGAAAAAATCGAAGAAAACTTGTCTTCCAAACATTTAAAATTTGCAAACCTTGTTTCAAATTCAGTTCTAAGACAAAATTTTTTTCTGCGTATTTTTGATATGATGTGGTTTCACCTAAACTTAATTTGTTCAGGTTGCAGGTCAGAAAATGTGTTAAATCTTCCTTTTTCAACTGCTTTCCCCAAAGAACTAGCTTACATCTGAGTGCTTTGACTTGGTCACACATATTTGTAATAATCTGATCTTTTCCTTGCAGTTTTAAGTTTAATTTGTGTGTTTTATATCATCCATGAAGGATAAATCTCGCGACCATATCGTGTCAAAAAACAGGCTTGTGTCTTGATTTTTAGTTATTAAGGACTGACATATTTCTTCTTTCAAGTCCCAGAATTGTGTAAGAACCTTGGAGCAGGATAGCCACCCTACCTCAGCATAGTAGGACAAGCCAAATATTCACTAATTCACTTAAGAAAGCAGAGAACTGTCACTGATTTAAACTTCGAGATCTTATGAAATTGATAATTTTTTTTTAAATATATTTTATTGATTTTTTACAGAGAGGAAGGGAGAGAGACAGAGAGCCAGAAACATCGATGAGAGAGAAACATCGATCAGCCGCCTCCTGCACATCTCCCACTGGGGATGTGCCCGCAACCCAGGTACATGCCCTTGACCGGAATTGAACCTGGGACCCTTCAGTCCGCAGGCTGACGCTCCATCCACTGAGCCAAACCGGTTTCGGCGAAATTGATAATTTTTTGATAGGTGTCATCACATTTTCCATGTTTATTATCTTCACCCATAATAAATCTTTTATTATTTTATTTTTTATTTTTTTAAATTGTTTTATTGCTTAAAGTATTACAAAGAGTATTATATATGTCTCCTTTTTTTCTCTCCCCTTGACCTTCCCCTAGACTCCCATAACCCTAGTGTCTTGTGTCCATTGGTTATGCTTATATGCATGCATACAAGTCCTTCCATTGATCTCTTACCACCCCCCCTCCCCGCCTCCCGCCTCCCAACCCTCCCCGGCCTTCCCACTGTAGTTTGACAGTCTGTTCGATATTGCTCTGCCTCTGTATCTATTTTTGTTCATCAGTTTATAATGGTCTTAATTATCCATAAATGAGTGAGATCACATTTTTCTTTCATTGACTGGCTTATTTCACTTGGCATAATGCTCTCCAGTTCCATCCATGCTGTTGCAAATGGTAAGAATTCCTTCTTTTTTACAGCAGTGTAGTATTCCATTGTGTAGATGTACCAAAGTTTTCTAATCCATTCATGTGCTGATGGGCACTTAGGCTGTTTCCAGATCTTAGCTATGGTGAATTGTGCTGCTATGAACATAGGCGTGCATATATCCTTTCTGATTGGTGTTTCTGGTTTCTTGGGATATATTCCTAGAAGTGGGATCATTGGGTCAAATGGGAGTTCCATTTTTAACTTTTTGAGGAAACTCCATACTGTCTTCCATAGTGGCTGCACCAGTCTGCATTCCCACCAGCAGTGCACAAGTGTTCCTTTTTCTCCACATCCTCTCCAGCACTTGTCGTTTGTTGATTTGTTGATGATAGCCAGTCTGACAGGTGTGAGATGGTACCTCATTGTTGTTTTGATTTGCATCTCTCGGATGATTAGTGACGTTGAGCATGTTTTCATGTCTCTTGACTTTCTGAATGTCCTCTTTTGAAAAGTGTCTATTTAGGTCCTTTGCCCATTTTTTGATTGGATTGTTTATCTTCCTTTTGTTAAGTTGTATGAGTTCCCTATAAATGTTGGAGATTAAACCCTTATCGATGATAACATTGGCAAATATGTTCTCTCATGCAGTGGGCTTTCTTGTTGTTTTGTTGATGGTTTCTTTTGCTGTGCAGACGCTTTTTATTTTGATGTAGCCCGATTTGTTTATTTTCTTTAGTTTCCAATGTCCTAGGAGATGTATCGGTGAAGAAATTGCTTCGGCATATGTCTGAGATTTTGTTGCCCTCTAGTATTTTTATGGTGTCCCGTCTTTATCCATTTTGAGTTTATTTTTGTATATGGTGTAAGTTGGTGGTTTAGTTTCATTTTTTTGCATCTATCTGTCCAATTTTCCCAACACCATTTATTGAAGAGACTGTCTTTACTCCATTGTATGTTCTTGCCTCCTTTGTCAAATATTAATTGAGCATATTGGTTCGGGCTGATTTCTGGGCTCTCTATTCTATTCCATTGATCTATATGTCTGTTCTTGTGCCAGTACCAGGCAGTTTTGAGAACAGTGGCTTTGTAATACAGCTTGATATCTGGTATTGAGATCCCACCTACTTTGTTCTTTCTCAGATTTGCTGCAGCTATTCGGGGTCTTTTTTATTCCAGATGAATTTTTGGAGAGTTCGTTCTAGGTCTGTGAAATATGCCGTTGGTATTTTAATGGGAAGTGCGTTGAATTTATAGATTGCTTTGGGTAGTATTGACATTTTAATGATGTTGATTTTACCAATCCATGAACATGGTATGTTCTTCCATCTGTTTATGTCTTCCTCTATCTCTTTTTTCAACATCCTGTAGTTTTCTGAGTAGAGGTCTTTTACCTCTTTAAGTTAATTCCTAGGTATCTTAATTTTTTTGGTGTGATGGTAAATGGAATTGCTTTTTTAGTCTCTCTTTCTGTAAGTTCACTATTGGTGTATAGAAATGCCATAGATTTCTTGGAGTTAATTTTGTATCCTGCTACATTGCCTATTCATTTATTAAGTCTAATAGTTTTTGGATGGAGTCTTTGGGGGTTTTTTATGTACAATATCATGTCATCTGTGAATAAGGACAGTTTTACTACTTCTTTTCCAATTTGGATGCCTTTTATTTCTTCTTCTTGTCTAATTGCAATGGCTAATACTTCCAGTACCATGTTGAACAGGAGTGGTGAGAGTGGGCATCCCTGTCTTGTTCCTGTTCTTAGAGGAAATGGTGTTAGTTTTTGTCCATTGAGTATGATGTTGGCTGTGGGCCTGTCATATATGGCTTTTATTATGTTGAGGTATGATCCTTCTATTCCCACCTTACTAGAGTTTTTATCAAAAATGGGTGTTGAATTTTGTCAAATGCTTTTTCTGCATCAATTGATATGACTATGTGGTTTTTTTCTTTCAATTTGTTTATGTGGTGTATCATGTTTATTGGACTTGCGGATGTTGTACCATCCTTGCATCCCTGGGATAAATCCTACTTGGTCATGGTGTATGATCCTTCTGATTTACTGCTGGATCCGATTTGCTAAGATTTTGTTGAAGATTTTGGCATCTATGTTCATGAGGGATATTGGCCTGTAAGTCTCTTTCATTGTGTTGTCTTTCCCTGGTTTTGGTGTTAGGGTGATGCTGGCTTCATAGAATGAGCTTGGAAGTGTTCCTTCCTCTTGAATTTTTTGTAGTAGTCTGAGGAGGGTAGGTTTTAGTTCTTCCTTGAATGTTTGGTAAAACTCCCCTGTGAAGTCATCTGGCCCTCGGCTTTTGTTTGCTGGAAGCTTTTTGATGACTGCTTCAATTTCTTCCATAGTTATTGGCCTATTGAGATTTTTAGTTTCTTCCTGATTGAGTTTTGAAAGGTTGTATTTTTCTAGGAATGTGTCCATTTCCTCCAGGTTGTCTAGTTTGTTGGAGTAGAGTTGTCCGTAGTATTGTTTAACAATCATTTGTATTTCTGTGGGGTCTGTTGTTATTTCGCCTCTATCATTTTTGATTTAGTTTATTTGGGTCCTCTATCTTTACTTCTCGGTGAGCCTGGCTAGAGGTTCATCAATTTGTTTATCCTTTCATAGAACCAGCTCTTGGTTTCATTGATTTTAAGTATGGTTTTTTGATCTCTATGTTATTTATTTCTACTCTAATCTTTATTATCTCCTTCCTCTGCTCACTCTGGGGTTTTCTTGTTGCTCTCTTTCTAATTCTTTGAGATGTAGAGTTAGATGATTTACTACCATTTTTTCTTGTTTTTTGAGGTAGGCCCGTAGAGCTATAAACTTCCCTCTCAGGACTGCTTTCATTGTGTCCCATAGGTTTTGGATTGTTGTGTTTTCATTGTCATTAGTTTCCAGGATGTTTTAAATTTCTTCTTTGATCTCATTGGAACTCAATCAATATTTAATAACATGCTATTCAGCTTCCAAGTGTTTGAGTATTTTGGGTTGTTTTTATTGTAGTTTATTTCTAATATTATGCCATTGTGGTCTGAGATGATGCTTGGTATGATTTCAATCTTCTTGAATTTGGGGAGACTTTTTTTGTGACCCAATATGTGGTCTATTTTTGAAAATGTTTCATGTGCACTTGAGAAGAACGTATATTCCGTGACTTTGGGGTGAAATGTTCTGAAGATGTCAATTAAGTCCATATGATCTAGTGAGTCATTTAGGATGGCTGTTTCTTTGCTGATTTTTTGTCTAGAGGATTTATCCAGTTATGTCAGTGGTGTATTAAAGTCCCCTACTATGACTGTATTGTTGTCGATCTCTCCCTTGATATTGTCCAGGAGTTTTTTTTAATGTATTTGGGTGCTCCTGCATTGGGTGCATGTATGTTTATCAGGGTATTATCCTCTTGTTGTATTGATTCCTTTAGTATTGTGAAGTGGCCTTACTTATCTCTTGTTATGGCCTTCACTTTGAGGTCTATTTTGTCCATTATAAGTATTGCTACCCCAGCTTTTTTTTCATTTCCATTTGCCTGAAAGATATTTTTCCATCCCTTCACTTTCAGTCTGTGTGAGTCCCTTATTCTGAGGTGGGTCTCTTGTAGACAGCAAATATATGGGTCATGTTTTTTTATCCATTCAGCCACTGGATGTCTTTTGATTGGAGCATTTAGTCCATTTACGTTTAAAGTTATTATTGAAAGGTACTTGTTTGTAGCCATTTCTATTTTTTGTGCCTGTTTTCTTTCTTAGCTTTTTATCTCTTCTTTTTACACAAGTCCCTTGAGCATTTCTTGCATTGCTGGCTTGGTGGTGATAAACTCCCTTAACCTTTTTTTGTCTGTGAAGCTTCTTATTTCCCCTTCAATTTTGAATGATAGCCGTGCTGGATAGAGCATTCTTGGATTCAGTCCTTTGCTTTGAATCACTTTGTAAATTTCCGTCCATTCTTTTCTGGCCTGATGTGTTTCTGTTGAGAAATCATTTGATAATCTAATGGGAGATCCCTTTTATGTAACTTTCTGTTCTCTCTTGCAGCCTTTAAGATTCTCTCTTTGTCCTGAACATTTGCCATGGTAATTATGATGTGTCTTGGTGTGGGTCTTTTGGGGTTCATCTTGTTTGGGACTCTCTGTGCCTGTGTGACTTTTTTCTTCCCCACCTCAGGGAAGTTTTCTGACATTATTTCTTCAAATAGGTTTTCTAACCTTTGTTCCTCTTCATGTTGCTCTGGCACCCCTATTATTCGTATGTTGCTTCGTTTCATGTTGTCCCATAGCTCCGTTAGGCTCTCCTCCTGTCTTTTTATTTTTTTCTCCAATTGCAGTTCAGTTTGGGTGTGTTTTGCTTCCCTGTCTTCTAATTTGCTAATTCGGTCCTCCGCTTCTCCTAGTCTACTGTTGAAACTTTCCATGGTGTTTTTTATTGCAGCTATATCACTCTTCGTTTGTTCTTGATTCTTATATAAGTTGTTGATTTTTTTCATCCATTTTTTCTTGATTCTTGCATAAGTTGTTGATTTTTTCCTCCATCTGGTTAATGCACTCTAGGACCCTTATTCTGAATTCTCTTTCTGACATGTTGTATGCCTCTGTTTCACTTAGCTGCTTTTCTGGCGAGTCCTCCTTTTCTTTCCTTTGGGGGTTTCTTTGTCTACCCATGTTTGATCTCACTGACAGATCTAGATGTTGAGTTGTTCAGGGGCTGCTCCTTGGGTGGCAGTGCCTCCTCGGGCTGCGGTTGCTCCTCGGGTGGTTGTGGTAGCAGCCGCTCCTCAGTTGGCAGCAGCTCCTCTCGTGGGTGCTGTTCACAGCCATGGTGGCTCCTCTGGCTGGTGGGAGGAGGCTTCTCATACAGCTGCTGGTCCTCAGACAGAGGGTATGCTGATCACGAGGCTGCTATTCCTTGCATGGGGGCTGGCTGCACACTACTGTTGTTCCTCTGATGTGGTGGGCTCTTTGTGGGGCTACTGCTCCTTGGACATGGGCAGGTTGTTTGCAAGGCTGCTGCTCCTCGGATAGGGGTGGCTGCTTGCATGACTGCTGCTCTTTGGACCGGAGTGAGCTGCACACGTGGCTGCTCCTCCTCAGACAGGGATGGGCCATTCACCCGGCTGCTGCTCGTCGGACAGGTGCAGGCTGTGTGTGGCTCTGCTCCTCGGACCGGTGTGTGCTGAGCAGGGCTGCCGTTCCTCGGACGTGGGCGGTCTGCTCGTGTGGCTGCTGCTCCTTGGACCAGGGTGGGTTGCTGCTGCTCCTTGAATGGGGACAGGCTGCTCACAGAACTGCTGCTCCTCGGACTGGGGTGGGCTGCTCACACAGATGCTGCTTTTCGGCTTGGGCAGGCTGTTCATGTGGCTGCTGCTGCTTGGACAAGGGCAAGATGCTTGCACAGCTGCTGCTCCTTGAACTGGTGCAGGGTGAGGGCTATGCGCAGCTGCTGCTCCTCGGATGGGGGCGGGCTGCGCAGGGCTGCCGCTCCTCAGAGGTAGGCAGACTGCTCGTGTGGCTGCTGCTCCTCGGACGGGTCTGGCTGCTCGCGTGGTTGCTGCTCCTTGGATGGGGGAGCGGGCCGCTCACACAGCTGCTGCGCCTTGGACAGGGGCAGGCCACATGAGGCTGCTGCTCTTAGGCCTGGGGCAGGCTGCTCACGGGGCTGATGCTCCTTGGACAGGAGCGTGCTACTCACGTGGTTGCAGTACCCTGGACTAAAGCGTTGGGCTGGTCAGAGGGGAGCGTGCTTCAGAACTCACAGGTACCTGCACCCGGGGTGGCTGGAGGCTCGGTGGCCATGGGACCACAGCCGAGGTAGCAGGTCCCTGGCAGGGGTGTCTGTAGAGTTCCAGGTGTTACCTGAGGGCACCCTGGGTGGAGGTGAGGCTGGGCCCTCAGTTACATCAGCTCTCCCCTTCAAAAAGGCGAGGCCTCTGAAGAGGAGCTGGCCTCCCGGTACTGTTTGCAATGGTAGCAGCGGCTGCCTAGTTAGGCTGCCCGGTTAGCCTGTCCCTGAAGGTCCTGCAGGGTCTAACTGCGTCTTAGTCACACACACACACACACACACACACACACACACACACCGCACAACCACACACTCCTCTTTTGCTCCCTCGCTGTCGCCTTCTTCCTGCCTCTGTAGCTGGGTCTAGGGTGTAATTGACCTGTTTGTAAATGAAGTTTCCTTTCCGGGTGTCTGGTTATGTGGCTTGCTCTCTAGCACTTTAGCCAGACTGGATAAAATTCACCTTAACAAGACATGACCCAAAGGGAACAAAGCATGAATGTACTCATGACACCGATAACCCCAATATAAGTGACCACCTGAGAAAAGAGAATTAGGGGAGAGAAAAGGGAGCACAAATGATATCTAAGAGAGAAAGAAAAAAAAGATAGGAGAGAAAAGAAAGAGGAAGAATATATCCTATCTAATAATAGACAAACATGGTAATTGACCATACCTTCACTATGCCTCCCATGGGCTAATCAGCGTGATATGCAAATTAACCACCAACAAAGATGGTGGCTAATTTGCATACTGCAGGCAGGGTGGGACAGCGCAGCCGCCAGCGCGAGAGCCGCCATCCAGGCCCCTGTGTGCGACCCCAGAAGCCACCTGCCTGCCGCCCGTGATCGGATCTGATCCCTGGCCGCAGGCTGGCCCCAGAAAGCCCCAGAAGCCACCCAGAAGCCAGTGATTAGGGGGAGTTGGGGGGTC
>NW_005871452.1:38317-42604 GCF_000147115.1 Myotis lucifugus | reverse complement strand
TGGTGATCGGAGGGTGATGGGGGTCGATGCTTTGGCTGAGGTGTTAAGGCTGGGCGGGGGGTGGAGCTGGTGATCAGGGGGAGATGGGGGTCCCCTGCCCAGGCCTGAAGCCTGGGCCAGAGTTGTCAGGCCTGGGCTGGGGGGGCCAAGCCGGGATCGGTGTGAACTACAGAGGAATCACCTTTTCTGACCTCTCATTGGCTAAGCTCCCTGTATGCCACTGGTAATATTCTTAGTAACTTGGGTAATAAGAATCCAAAACAATGATCTAGGGTTTTTCACCACACTCCTGGCGAAAAAAACGAAGGTCCGCTGCTGGAGGGTTAAGAAATGTCATATCCTGCCCTAGCCGGTTTGGCTCAGTGGATAATGCTTTGGCCTGCCGATGGCAGGGTCTGGGTTCAATTCTGACCAAGGACATGTACCTAGGTTGCAGGCTCCTCCCTGGCCGGGGCCCAGGTCAGGGCTCTTGCAGGAGGCAACCAATCAAAGTGTTCCTCTCACTTTGATGTTTCTCTCTGTCTTTCCCTTTCTCTTTCACATTCTCTAAAAATCAATGGAAACATATCCTCAGGTGAGGATAAAAAAATAATAAAGAAATTATTATTATATGAAAGACACATCTTGAAAATGCCTAAAGAAAGTTGTCATTTTTTCATGGTGAAGGGACTGGAGTCTGTGTTGATGAAAAAACCTTGCTGGCTGCGGTGACTGGCAGTGGCTGCAGCAGTGCGGTGATGGGGCTGGTGCCTTCCTCTGATCAGCCCGGTCACCTCCCACAAAGGGAGGCCAGACTGCAGCTTAGGCCCTATCCCCAAGGGGAGCGGGGAGAGGGCCTAAGCCATCACTAGGACATCCCCTGAGGGCTCCCAGTATGTGAGAGGGGGCAGGCTGGGCTGAGGGACACACATTTTGTGCACCGGGCCATATATATATATATATATATATATATAGAGAGAGAGAGAGAGAGAGAGAGAGAGAGAGAGAGAACACCACAGAACCAATAGATAAACCAAACACCAAACACCCAGTAAAGAGGGTGGGGACAGAATCTCACCCATAATAAATCTTGATGTATAATGCAATGCATATGATGAATCTTTGGACCCATCGTAAATTTCACTTTTTCTTTTTGCAGCAATGCCACGAAACCATTGTTTTTTCCGGTCATCAAAGGAGCTCTATCTATAGCTACAGAAGTTAATTTTGAGAGAGGTAGATTGTATTTTTGCAGAAGTTTAGAAACATAAATATATCTTGTCCTGTACTAGTTTTATGCATCGGTACTAGTTCCAATAATTCCCCAAAAATGTTGAAATCCATGTCGCAAGCACGAAAAAACACAGCTAACTGAGCTATGCCTCCAATGTCCATGCTCTCGTCACAGGCAATGGAAAAGCTTTGAAACTAGGTGATTTTGCTTTGATCTAAATACTTAAATTGTCAGCCAAATTAGTAACTCTTTCTGCAACTGTATTTTGAGACAAAGAGATTATTTGAAAAGACTTCACATTTCCAGGACTAACAATTTCTGCAGCTTTAATTAGACATTCCTTGATGAAATCACCTTCAGTAAAAGGTGAGTGTTTTAGCTATCAACTCCGACAAGATGTAGCTTGCATGCACCCCCCGCTTCTTGTGATACTTTAGTAAACATGAACTGTTGTTTTTTCAGTCCCAACTTGAGCTCTTTCAACTTTTCTTGTCTCATTAATCCCTTGTAATTATATTTTGATTTATGTTGTTCATAGTGATGATTAATGTTGTGTAACTTTGGTACACTAATAGCATTGTTACACATCAAGTAGATTAGTTTTATTTCACAGCAAAAATACTCCAATTCCCACTTTTCTTGGAAATTCTGATGTTCATCAGCAGTTTTTCGTTTATTTTTACTACCACTTGATTTCAATAGAGACATGCTGAATACAGAGGACTGAAATAAACGAGTAATCATTAACATAAAATAATAGAACATTTTAATAAAAATATTTTTTCTTGAACAGTAACTTACCAGACACTGAATAACTGCACAAATTAATAAGCGTAACGCAAATGAACCTATTTTTCTTGTTCTCCGGAAGCAAAATATTTCCTGTTGCGCACACCAAACAAGATTAATGATGTGCCAATCAACTGCTAAAATATTCACTGCTAGTATTAGTAAGGCACATAAGAGAAATGAATGCAACACCATTATAGTAGTCATTAGCAAATGTTGTCATTCATTTTAATAATTATGTGTAACAGGATATTGTAAACATTAAGTTATGAATTTTTTATTAAAACGGTCATATATACCGTTATATTGGCTGGGCCGCAAAAATATTCGTTGTGAGTTTGACATGCTTGGTCTAAACTAAATTACAGCAGCTGGATAGTGAGAGAGAGACAGGGACAGTGGACCAGGTGAGACTGATAGTGGGCACCTTCCTGGGTGTGTCTTAGGGCTTTGGCTCAACACCACTGAAGGGCAGTGCGTCCCACACGCGTACGAACTTACTGAAGCTTGTCTGTAACCAAGTAGAGGCAGTAACTGTTCCTTCAGACGGTGCTGCCCTGCTTCACCTTTCCCCACCCCCTTATCTGCAGCCGATGTAAATTCTCTCAAGACAAATTAGAACTTTCTTCCTGGTACTTGTACTTATAGAGAGAGCCCTCACCTCCAGAAAGGGCGGCATGTTGCCTTTGCACGCAGTGCTGCTGCTGGTGGCTTAGACTTCATGCCTCAGGACATGGTCCTTTTTTTCTTGCTAGCACATGGCTCAATAAACTCATTTAAAAAGACTTTCAGCCCTGGGCGGTGTGACTCAGGTGGCTGGAGCATCATCCCATGCACTGAGGGTAGGAGGTTCAATTCCAGGTCAGGGCACATATCAGGTTGTGAGTTCTATCCCTGATCAGAGTGAGCATGTGTGAGAGGCAGCTGATTGATGTTTCTCTCTCCCTCTCCTCTGTTAAATCAATAAAAAATAATAAAAAGGACTCAGCTGTGGAAGTTAAGATTTGTGTTTGACAAACATAGCCAATACCCTTAGTTCATTTGGGCTGCTAGAACAAAAGACCAAATAAGTGGCTTATAAACAACAGAAATTCTGGAGGCTGGGCTTCAAGATCAGGTTGCCAGCATGATTGGGAGAGGGCCTTCTTCCTGGAGCAGATTTCCTGCTGTGTCCTCAGGTGCAAGGAGTGAGGAGCCCACTTGGGCTTCTTTCATAAGGGACTCCTGGTCATTCAGATCACAGCAACTATCTAAAACAGACTACACATGATGGCACAGATCCCATAAAAAAGGATAAAATCATAGCAGTAGACATGATTTTATGGAAGGGAATTTATACTCTCTCTAGTTTCAACTATCAGCTGTGTGTTTATAGCCCTCAAATCTGTGCATGCATCTCACATTTTTCTTTTTTAAATTTTATTTTATTGTTTAAGGTATTACAAATAGTAGTACATATGTCTCCTTTTTTTCCCTCATTGATCTCCCTCCGGCCTCCCCTAACCCCCGGCACTTGCCCTCCCCCCTACCCCACAAGTGTCTTACGTCTGTTGGTTGTGTTTATATACAAGCATACAAGTCCTTCGGTTGATCTCTTACCCCCCCACCCCGCCTCCCCTACCTTCCCCCTGTAGTTTGACAGTCTGTTCAATGATGCTTTGCCTCTATCTATTTTTGTGCATCAGTTTATAATGTTCTTTATATTCCATAAATGAGTGAGATCATGTGGTATTTATCTTTCACTGACTGGCTTATTTCACTTAGCATAATACTCTCCAGTTCCATCCATGCTGTTTCAAATGGTAAAAATTCCTTCTTTTTTACAGCAGTGTAGTATTCCATTGTGTAGATGTACCACTGTTTTCTAATCCATTCATCTGCTGATGGGCACTTAGGCTGTTTCCAAATCTTAGCTATTGTAAATTGTGCTGCTATGAACATAGGGGTGCATATATCCTTTCTGATGAGTGTTTCTGGTTTCTTGGGATATAGTCCTAGAAGTGGGATCACAGGGTCAAATGGGAGTTCCACTTTTAATATATTGAGGAAAAACCATACTGTTTTCCAGTGGCTGCACCAGTCTGTGTTCCCACCAGCAGTGTATGAGGGTTCCTTTTTCTCTGCATCCTCGCCAGCACTTGCCATTGTTGATGATAGCCATTTTGACAGGTGTGAGGTGATACCTCATTGTTGTTTTGATTTGCATTTCTCGGATAATTAGTGACTTTGAGCATTTTTTAAATATGTCTCTTGGCTTTCTGAATGTCCTCTTTTGAAAAGTGTCT
>NW_005871452.1:35098-38039 GCF_000147115.1 Myotis lucifugus | reverse complement strand
GCAGAAGCTTTTATTTTGATGTAGTCCCATTTGTTTATTTTCTCCTTAGTCTCCATTGCCCTAGGACAATGATGGCGAACCCTTTTGAGCTCGTGTGTCAGCATTTTGAAAAAACCCTAACTTAACTCTGGTGCCGTGTCACATATAGAAATTTTTTGATATTTGCATCGATAGTAAAACAAAGATTTATATTTTTGATATTTATTTTATATATTTAAATGATATTTAACAAAGAAAAATCAACCAAAGAATGAGTTCGCGTGTCACCTCTGACACACGTGTCATAGGTTCGCCATCACTGCCCTAGGAGCTGTATTGGTAAAGATATTGCTACGACAGATGTCTGCTATTTTGCTGCCTATGGCTTCTTCAAGATTTTTATGGTTTCCCATCTTACGTTTTGAGTTTATTTTTGTGTATGGTGTAAGTTGGTGGTGTAGTTTCATTTTTTTGCATGTATCTGTCCAGTTTCCCCAACACCATTTATTGAAGAGACTGTCTTGTCTCCATTGTATGCTCTTGCCTCCTTTGTCAAATATTAATTGAGCATAATGGCTTGTGTTGATTTCTTGGTTCTCAGTTTTGTTCCATTGATCTATATGTCTGTTCTTGGACCAGTACCAGGCAGTTTTGAGAACAGTGGCTTTGTAGTATAGTTTGATATCTGGTATTGTGATCCCTCCAACATTGTTCTTCTTTCTCAAGATTGCTGCAGCTATTTGGGGTCTTTTTTATTCCAGATGAATTTTTGGAGAATTTTTTCTAGGTCTTTGAAGTATGCCGTTGATATTTTAATGGGGATTGCGTTGAATTTATAGATTGCTTTGGGTAGTATGGACATTTTAATGATGTTGATTTTACCAATCCATGAACATGGTATGTTCTTCCATCTGTTTATGTCTTCCTCTATCTCTTTTTTCAACATCCTGTAGTTTTCTGAGTAGAGGTCTTTTACCTCTTTAAGTTAATTCCTAGGTATCTTAATTTTTTTGGTGTGATGGTAAATGGAATTGCTTTTTTAGTCTCTCTTTCTGTAAGTTCACTATTGGTGTATAGAAATGCCATAGATTTCTTGGAGTTAATTTTGTATCCTGCTACATTGCCTATTCATTTATTAAGTCTAATAGTTTTTGGATGGAGTCTTTGGGGGTTTTTTATGTACAATATCATGTCATCTGTGAATAAGGACAGTTTTACTTCTTTTCCAATTTGGATGCCTTTTATTTCTTTTTGTCTAATTGCAACGGCTAGTACTTCTAGTACTATGTCAAACAGGAGTGGTGAGAGTGGGCATCCCTGTCTTGTTCCTTTCTTAGGGGAAGTGCTTTTAGTTTTTGCCCATTGAGTATGATGTTGGCTGAGGGTTTGTCATATATGGCTTTTATTATGTTGAGGTATGATCCTTTTAAAGGGTGTCCCAAAATTCACGCAAGATTTGAATTTTGCATGAGCATTAACAACAACAACAACAAAAAATAAAAGCCTAATTTTACTTGGTTTATTGAATCAGATTCTAATATCTGTTGCCCTTTGATTTCAATCCCTTCAATTTGATAAGCATTACCAAGTACCAATTATGGCCCAGGAACAGGGACAATGAAGACCAATGAAGACCAGGGATTTGCGTATGTGCCAGCAAAGCCGTGGAGGCTATTTACCCGATGTGCTATTCCATACATAACCCTATACTTTATACTTTATTAATCAATAAAAAATTTACAATTTTTAATTATAAACCTGTGTTTTCTATCAAAATTACTTCTTGCGTGAATTTTGGGACACCCTTTATATATGGGTCATGTTTTCTTTTCTTTTCTTTTTAAAATAGAGTTTATTGATTTTTTTAGAGAGGAAGGGAGAGGGAAAGAGAGTTAGAAACATCGATGAGAGAGACCAGCTGCCTCCTGCACGCCCTCCCCCCCCCCAGTGGGGATGTGCCCGCAACCAAGGTACATGTCCTTGACCGGAATCGAACCTGGGACCCTTGAGTCCGCAGGCCAACGCTCTATCCACTGAGCCAAACTGGTTAGGGTGGGTCATGTTTTCTTATCCATTCACTCACTTGATGTCTTTTGATTGGAGCATTTAATCTATTTAAGTTTAATGTTATTATTGATAGGTACTTGTTTGTAGCCATTTCTGTACTTTATGCCTGTGTTCCTTCCTCCCTTTCTATTTCTTCTTTTTACAGCATTCCCTTTAGCATTTCTTGCATTGCTGGCTTGGTAGTGATAAACTCCCTTAGCCATTTTTTTGTCTGCGAAGCTCCTGATTTCTCTTCAATTTTGATTGATAGTCTTGTTGGATAGAGTATTCTTGGATTCAGTCCTTTGCTTTGCATCACTTTGTATACCTCCTTCCATTCCCTTCTAGCTTGATGTGTTTCTGTTGAGAAATCCTTTGATAATCTAATGGGGGATCCTTTGTAGGTAACGCTGTCTCTTTCTTGCAGCCTTTAAGATTCTCTCTTTGTTGTTAACATTTGCCATTGTAATTATGACATGTCTTGGTGTGGGTTTTTTGGGGATTCATCTTGCTTGGGACTCTCTGTACTTGTGTAACTTTTTTCTTCCCCATATCAGGGAAGTTTTCTGTCATTATTTCTTCAAATAGATTTTCGAATCCTTGCTCTTCCTGTCCTTCTGGCAGCCCTATTATACGTATGTTATTCGTTTTGTGTTGTCCCAAAGCTCGATTAGGCTCTCCTCCTGCTTTTTAATTTTTTTCTCCAGTTGCTGTTCAGATTGAGCTTGTTTCTCAACCTTATCTTCTAAATCACTAATTTGGTCCTCTGCTTCTTCTAGTTTACTGTTGAAACCTTCCATGGTGTTTTTGATTGTAGCTATATCACTTTTGGTTTCTTCCTGATTTTTTGCATAGGTTGTTGATTGTCTCATCATCCGGTGTAGGAAATGTACGACCATTAATCTGAATTCTTTTT
>NW_005871452.1:12999-34066 GCF_000147115.1 Myotis lucifugus | reverse complement strand
GGGAGTGGGGTTTGGTCACACAATTGTGCATTGTGGGGAACAGATTCCCAGTGACTGCACACATGCCCAGGCTCAAGTTCCCGTAGCTGAGCTGCAGCCATGTGTGAAGGGTGGGTGTAGCAGTTCCTATGGCGCTGCAGCAAGCCTGAAGGGAGGGGGATGGGCTCTGTGACTCACAGAAATCTGCGGCCAGGATTTCTGGATCCTTGGTGTCTGTGGGTCTGCAGCTGTGGTTGCAGGTCTTTGTCCCTAGTGTCTGTAGGGTCCCGGTTTGCATCTGAGACCAGATTGGGTGGTGGTGAGGCTAGGATCCTAGTCTTAAGCAGTTCTGTTTTTCAAGATGGCGTGGTCTCTGTGCCCATGCTGGCTGCCCCCGGAGTGTCTGTGGTGGCAGCGGGGTTTTGCCGTCTAAGACTGCCCGGTTCGGCAGCCCCTTGGAAGACCTGCAGGATCTAACTGTCCCTAGCTCATACACACACCACACACATCCACACACTCCTCTATCGCTCCCCTACTCTCTCACACTTTCTCCTTCTCTACCTTCTTGCCAGTCGCCATCTTCTGATTCAAGATAGCAATTCTTTATCACTGAGTGTCCTGACACTCCTGTCTTAGCTTGGGGTCCTGCCCGGTCGACCCTGGCTCTGCCACCTTCAGACTTCACACCTCTTTAAACGCGAATTGTCAGTGTTTCAACTCTTAACGTATTTCACAGCTCTGTAACACGAATTCTGAGGACTTCAACGACTTTCCTACATATATCCCAGCACTTGCAGCATGAATTATAACTCTTTCAAACACTTTCGTACATATTTTCCAGGGCTTTCAACATGAATTATAAGTATTTTATACACTATCCTACGCATTTCACAGCTTATTGAATGCTAATTCTCAGTGTTTCAACAATTTTGTACAGATATCAGAGCTCTGTAATCATGTATTCCAAGTGTTTCAAAAACTCTCCTAAACATTTCCTCACTATCAATGTGAATTCTAAGTGTTTTATACACTTTCCTACAGTTTTCTAAGCTCTTTCAACATGAATTCTAAGTATTTGAAACAAAATCCTACACATTTCACAGCTCTTTGAACACAGATTCCCACTGTTTCAACACTTCCCTACAGATATCACAGCTCTACCAACATGTATTCTAAGAGTTTCAAACACACTCCTACACGTGTCCCAGCTCTGTCAGTATGAGTTCCAAGTGTTTTATAGATTTTCATACAGCTTTCTAAGCTCTTTAAATGAGAATTCTAAGTGTTTAAACCACTTTCTTACATATATCCTAGCACTTTCAGCATGAACTACAAGTGTTTCAAACACTCCTACACATTTCCCTAACCCGAACACTAAATGCTAACCCTAATTCTAACCCTACCCCTAACTCCTAACACTAACCCTAACGCAATACCTAACTCTAACCTTAACACAACCCTGACGCTAAATCTCCTAACCCTAACCTTTAACCTAACCCTACCCCTAACTTTACCATAACTGGGCCTTGCATTGGCCAGGGGACGTGGTTTGGGCCAGGAAAAACAAAACAAAACACAAAAAAGCCTACAGCACCCTGTATTCCCAGGAGGTCTCCCATCCAAGTACCAACCATGTCTACCCTGCTTAGCGTCCAAGATCAGAGGAGATGGGGCTCATTCAGGGTGGTATGGCTGTGGACACTGGGGCAGGCCTCTGGGAGCCCCAAGAGTCCCCGCCAGGCCTCCAGGTCCGTTCAGCCCTTGTCCCCCTCCCTGACCTGGTGCTCAGCCCCCTACTCCCCACACCAGCCCCCAGTCCCCCAGCGGGGACCAGATCTCTTCTTGCTGAGCCATCTGCTGTCTCTCCCCGCCCATCTTCTGAGCTTCCAAAAGATGTGGGAGGGTGCCTCCCATTGGGGGTGCGATTGCCAGGAAAGCTGGGAAGGGGGTGTCCACCCCAATGGGCTGGACAAAGCCCCCTAGGGATGGCAAAAAGTGAGGGGTGGTGTGGGGCCTTTGGTGGAGGACTGCGGGGTTCCCTTAGCAGTTTGGGGAGCTACCTCCCTCTGCACCATCAGGGGTTCCATCCCTTCCCCAGGTTGTGGGGCGCCTGTTGCCCCTGAAGAGCACTGGGGGTTCCACCCAGTTGTGAGAATGTAATAGGCACGCCCCTCCAATCAAGAGGTGCTGTCAGTAAGGCGCCAGACCCCATTTTCTGATTTTTGGCAGCGGACAAGGGTCGGGGCGCACTACGGGGGCTGGACTCAGTTCCAAGAGTAGCTCTGAGGATGGATGGTCTCCCCCCACACTGCCAAAGGGAAGATGGGGCGGGCTAAAAAAAAAAAAAAGCCTATCGCACCCTAACCAGGCCCGACTCTGCTTAGCTTCCAAGATCAGCGGAGATCGGACGCGTTCAGGGTGGTATGGCCAGAGACGCTGGAGCGGGCCTCCAGGCCCGCTGAGCCCTGGGCCCCCTGGCTGACCTGATGCTCAGCTCCCCCCACCCTCCGCCCTGCCCGCCCGCCCGCCCTCTAGCCAGGACTAGATCCATCCCTGCTGAGCCACCAGCTGCCTCTCATCCACCTTCTGAGCTTCCAGGAGATGCGAGACGGGGGAGAGCGGCTCCCGGGGGCGGTGTGCGATGTCCCAGGGAGCCCGGAAGGGGGCGCCCTCACCGACTGGGCTCCGCTAGGGATTCCACTTCACATCCCCATGGCAGCATTTTGTTGTGGAGAATCCAATGGCTAAACACTTAGTTGGGACCAAAAATGTGCATGTGTGAAGGCAGGGTCCAGGGGGAGTGGAGGCGGAGGCCGCCCACCAAGTAGGCCCAGCTGGGGTTCTTGTCCCAGCATCAAGAAGGGTTCAGGAATCTGGAGAAGGCTGTGCGTAGATGTTAAATAAGAGGAGTCCAGGGACTAATAAAGAGTCTGGAGGCGAGACATAATTTTGAAAGGCATTGGGGGTCAGAGGAGCTTAGCTAAAGGAGCTAAGTTCTAAGGCAGTGGTTCCCAAACTTATTTGGCCTACCACCCCCTTTCCAGAAAAAATATTACTCAGCGCCCCCTGGAAATTAATTTTTTTAAATTTTAATAGCAATTAAACAGAAAGATATATGTATTAATGTTTCTACCTTTTTCGTAAAATATAGTAAAGAAAGGTGTAAATTAGAAACATTGAAGTTTGAAATTATGAAACTATTTATTGAACTCAGAATAGAAAGGTAATACAAAAAAAGTTAAAACAAATGCACCTGTGACCATCACTGCCCCCCTGGATCGTTGCAGCGCCCACCAGGGGGCGGTAGCGCCCACTTTGGGAATCACTGTTCTAAGGTCTTAAGTCTAAGGCCTTAGGTTCTCCCCGTCCCCAGGATGCCATGCTTTTTATTAACACAATTTGTCCTGAGGCAAGGCAGAGATATACACTTCAAAGGGTATACAGAAACATTGTCAGAATGGGGGAATTAGCCTACGGCTGTTCAGGTGCTTGACCAGTAGGAGGCAGTAACATGTAGATTAAAATGCCCTTTAGCTGTCTGGCAGCCAAGAATCATCCCTTTTCAGCTTTGGGGAAATGCCTTCAGCCATTCCCAACAGGTGACTACATGTGTGACTCAACCCTGTTGAGTCCCCAAGTCTCATCAACCTTTTGATGAAACTCTTGAAATTATGACATGCTGGAATTGGTCTCCGGCAGGCCCACAGCAAGCCCAACGTCTGATGCTACATGTCCTGGGAGACCATAGGAGGGGATATGGCCTGGGTGGTCACCCCTTCATTTCCTTCATTTCACCCTCTTACAGGTGAAGACCTACCGAGGTGGCCCAGGGCAGTGTGACTCTACCAGTATCACAGTGCTGAAACCCAGGCCTGTTTGAAGAGGCAGTTCAGGCCACATCCAACCCCATCTAATAATTTGGCCATCTCTGAGTTTTTGCATCCAGCACACATCACATTGCCCACAGGTGTGGCAGGTTTTATGTCATATACACCTGTCCAGGTCTCTAGAAAAGTGTTTCCTGCATCATCCTTTGGGTGTTGGTAGGGTCCCTGGGAAGGCCCAGGAGGTCACAATGGCTTTGCCAGGACACTAAACCGATCAGACAACACAGGTCTCACTGGGCTCTCCTGAACGCTAGGACCCTGGTGGCAAGAACGGGGAGCTGGGGGAGGGGAAAGCTGAGTTGGGGAACTTGGAGTATTTCTGGGGGTGTCAGTCAAAAGCCCAGAGGGGCCGAAACCGGTTTGGCTCAGTGGATAGAGCGTCGGCCTGCGGACTCAAGGGTCCCGGGTTCGATTCCGGTCAAGGGCATGTACCTGGGTTGCGGGCACATCCCCAGTGGGAGATGTGCAGGAGGCAGCTGATCGATGTTTCTCTCATCGATGTTTCTAACTCTCTATCTCTTCCTTCCTCTCTGTAAAAAATCAATAAAATATATTTTTAAAAAAAGCCCAGAGGGGTTTCCAGGTAAGTCTGCTTAAAGGAACACATACAGGTAATGGAACCTTGCAAACTTTATTTCACTTCCTCAGTGATAGGACAATACAGAAGCTAGAACTCTGGTCACCAGGCCCCACATTCCTGAGACAGGCCCCTATCACCTCACTTGACTGGAGACCTGGGAGAGAGCAGGATGTTCTCCACTGGTCTCCAGATGTCCTTGGGCTGTGTCTTTGGAAAAGCTTACAACCAAAACTGTTTCACTCACGCAGACAGTGGCTCTAGTCTCCCTTCTGACGCCTGCTGTCATTCAGCAGTGTGTAGCCTCAGGTAACTTACGACAGCCTAGCGTTGGCCAATCCCAGGAAGGCCACAACTGGGAGCACTTGTGGGCATCATATCAGTAGGCCTCAGGGTCTTGCCTCCTACACACCCTCTACTGGGGATTGAGCCCACAACCTGGGTATGTGCCCTGACCAGGAATCGAACCGTGACCTCCTGGTTCATAGGTTGACGCTCAACCACTGAGCCACGCCAGCCAGGCAGAAGGATTAATTGTATGATACGTTTTAACTTATAAAAACTTACAATAGCTCTAATGCTAGAAATTCTTTTATTTTCTTTAATTTTATAATCAGTTTAAAAGCTTCAATACTAGCATGATGCACTGAGAGGAGAATATCACTCCTGGGCACAACAGCTTGAAATGTGTGACCCGAATCTAACCACAGGGAACATCAGAGAAACCCAAGTTCAGGAACGTCTCACAAAGTATCTTGCCTATAATCTTCAAAAATGTCCAGGCAATAAAGGACAAAGCAAAACCAAATTTCAGATAAAGGGAGATTAAAGAAACATGATAACCAAGAGAAATATGTAACTCTATATTGACTTTTGGACCAGATTTTTATTTTTAATGGAATAACTGGACAAACATGAGTTAGGTAAAAAAAAACCCTACATAACAGTATGTTAATTTCCTGCATCTGATAATTGTACTAAAATTGTATAAGTGAATGTATTATTATTATTATTATTATTATTTTATTATTATTATATGTTTTTATTGACTAGAGAGTGAGAGGCCGCCTCCTGCACTCCCCTCACTGGGGATCAAGCCTGCAACACGGGCATGTGCCCTGACCAGGAATAGAACTGGTGACCTCTTGGTTCATGGGTCAACGCTCAAACACTGAGCCACACCAGCTGGGCTGAATGTCTTATTTTTAAAGAAATTCACACTAAAATGTTTAGCGGTAGTCAAGCATAATGACTGCAATTACCTTAAAATATTATGCAAAACGATAATTTGATTATTTAGGAAGAGAAAGCTGATGTGACAAGATGTTAATATGTGTGGGCTGTGCATGAAGAAACTACGAGCATTCTCTGTACCACCTACTATTATTTTTATAACTTTTCTGTAAGTCTGCACCTTATTTTAAAAAGACTTCTAGCCCTGACCCAGTAGCTCAGTTGGTCAGAGTGCCATCCTGATGTGCCAAAGTTGTGGATTTGACCCCTGGTCAGGGCATGAACAAGAATCAGCTAATGAATGCATGAATAAGAGGAACGACAAATTAATGTTTCTCTCTTTCTCAAATCAATAAAAAAAGATTTAAAAAAACTTAAGTAAATAATTTTGGTAGAAATATATAAAGGTTAGCAATAAGCCACCTATAATTTATTAAACATCCTATCTAATAAAGAGGGAATATGCTAATTGACCATCACACTCTCACAAAGGTGGCAGCGCCCATAGCCAATAAAGAGGGAATATGCTAATTGACTGCCATGCTCTCTCAAGATGGCAGCACCCACAGCCACAAGATGGAGGCACCCAGTCCCCTCAGCCCTGCCTCATCCAGTCCTCGCAGCATCCAGCCTCATCCAGCCTCAGTCCCCCAACCCCCTCAGCCCTGCAGGAGAAAGCAGTTGGGGGTGATCGGGCCGGCATGGGAGAGCAGTTGGGGATGATCATGTTGGCAGAGGAGCAGTTAGGCATCAATCAGGCCGGCAGGGGAGCAGTTAGGGGGCAATCAGGTAGGCAGGCAGGCAAGTGATTAGGAGCCAGCAGTCCCAGATTGTGAGAGGGATCGGGCCTAAACCGGCAGTTGGACATTCCCCGAGGGGTCCCAGATTGGAGAGGGTGCAGGTTGGGCTGAGGCCTGGTGCATGAAATTCGTGCACCCCCTGCCGTGCACGAATTTTATGCACCAGGCCTCTAGTCTTATTAATAAAAGCATAGGTCAGTGGTCGGCAAACTGCGGCTTGCGAGCCACATGCGGCTCTTTGGCCCCTTGAGTGTGGCTCTTCCTAAGCCTTAGGAGTACCCTAATTAAGTTAATAACAATGTACCTACCTATATAGTTTAAGTTTAAAAAATTTGGCTCTCAAAAGAAATTTCAATCGCTGTACTGTTGATATTTGGCTCTGTTGACTAATGAGTTTGCCGACCACTGGTCTAGGTGGTCCTCACGCTGTCACAAGATGGCTGAGCACACAGCAGGCATGCACAGGTGGGCGGGGCTGGGCTTGACACGTGTGCGGCACAGAGCCTGCCTGGGAGTCCCGCCTCCTCCCAGCTCTGCGTACAGTCAGGCCTGGGGGTCCCGTGGCTCTGTGCGGCATGGAGGAGGCACATCCAGCAGATCCCCGCATGGCACAGAGGCCTGGGGGTCCGCGGCTCCAGCCTGCCTCTTTGGGGCAATCCATCGAGGAGCCCTGGATGGGTGGGCGAGGCCTACCTCTTTGGGGCAATTGATTGTGGGGCTCCTGCACCGTGACAGGGCACAGGCCAGGCTGGGGGAACCCCCACCCCCACACACACACAGTGCATGAATTTTGTGCACTGGGCCACTAGTTATATAGAAAATCTGAATATTTAAAATTCACAAACATCCAGAATGTATTACTATACTATCTAAAATGTCAAGAAAATCAGAATATAAAGAAAACCTTAATTTTTGTATCTCCAAATTTTACCATTAAGCAAACGTGTGCTTGGCAAATGACAAGATTTGTTTTTCTATTTCATTCCCACCTCAAGTCTAGACCACAGTTCTTCTCTGTGAAACAAGGCCATTGAACTAGAAGGTTTGAAGTGCGGCCTCAGCGCCAGCCCAGGCCACTGCCATTGGCTGTGCAGTGCAAAGGGGAAGCAACATCGTCCTTAGGCACAAGTTCTCTTACTTGGCAAAGTAAACCTGTAAGAGACTGTGCTGGGCACTCTACCCCTGGGCCCCCACAGCGACTCTGTAAGGCAGAGAGGACTGTCTACCACTTTGCACAAGAGAACAAGGGCAGGAGTCCCCGGGGCACGCAGCTGCACAGTGGCAGGGCCAGGCCTCACGTCCTCCCCGGCCATGCCCAGCGGGCCCCTCTTCTCGGTGCTTCTCCAGTTTTCCATTCACTTGTCCTAGACATCGCTGCTTCTTTCACTTTAAATGTTGTGTTCTCTAAAGCTTGCTAAAATGTATCCGTATCCACACACGCACACGCACACACACACACACACCCTGCTACTTCCCTGTCCAATTCTATCTCCTGACATAAAAAGGGCGTGTGTTAGCCTTGCTCTGTGTTGTCGTTGTGAGGGTTGTGGTTTTTCATCTCCACAGGAACATCAGGCTCCTCTCAGAGATGGTTGACCTGAGGAGAATGAATCACTGTAAACCCGCGCCATTCTGTTTAGCCCTGGTCCATTTTATCTGTTCTTTTCTTTCTTTTTTTTTTTTATATTTTATTGATTTTTTACAGAGAGGAAGGGAGAGAGACAGAGAGCTAGAAACATCGATGAGAGAGAAACATCGATCAGCTGCCTCCTGCACACCCCCCACCTGGGATGTGCCCACAACCCAGGTACATGCCCTTGACCGGAATCGAACCTGGGACCTTTCAGTCCGCAGGCCGACGCTCTATCCACTGAGCCAAACCGGTTTCGGCATTATCTGTTCTTTTCTATCTAAAATTTCTCCAGAGAAGCATCCAGTTGCCTAGCACTTCCTCAATTCACAAATTTAAGATCAAATTACGTGAACATTAGCAAGGCTTATACAAAGCACTCCTCAAAGACTTTTATTCCTACTTTTATTTCCTTCCCTGTAATGTTACTGATTCCACACAAGACAACCTGATTGGATACTATTCATTTTCTCTGGAATATTCACAATTATTTGCACTTCTTATATAACAGGATTAGTAATGATATAAACATTTCAGCACAACTTTCTTTATGTCCAGAAATAATTTATTACAGTCAAACCTCTTGCTGCTGTGTGAGCACAGTCCTTCTAAGCAGCCAGGCTGACGGTGGTGGCTAAATGCACAGGGACTTGGAGATCCTGCATCAGTGGCCTAGCCTGTTCTGTTGACGTCCAAGTGCAAATGTAAACTTTTAAAACTCCTCTTTTTCTACTTATTTAAAAACAGAAATTTTTATGGGTGGTGTGTTGTGTTTTTAGTCTAATATGATTTCAAATCCATCTGCTTATGATTTGAAGTTGTTTTAATGTCCTTGTTTATGACACAGACCAGAAAGGTTGTTTTTATTTTATTTTTATTTTTAATTATTAAATCTTTGTTGTTCAGATTATTACATTTGTTCCTCTTTTTCCCCCCCATAACTCCCCTCCACCCAGTTCTCACCCCACCCTCCGCCCTCACTCCCCACCCACTGTCCTCATTCATAGGTGCACAATTTTTGTCCAGTCTCTTCCCGCATCCCCCACACCCTTTCCCCCCCAAGAATAGTCAGTCCATTCCCTTTCTATGCCCCTGATTCTATTATAATCACCAGTTCATTCTGTTCATCAGATTACTTATTCACTTGATTTTTAGATTCCCTTGTTGATAGATGTGTATTTGTTGTTCATAATTTGTATCTTTACCTTCTTCTTCTTCTTCCTCTTCTTAAAAGATACCTTTCAGCATTTCATATAATACTGGTTTGGTGGTGATGAACTCATTTAGCTTTTTCTTATCCGTGAAGCTCTTTATCTGACCTTCAATTCTGAATGATAGCTTTGCTGGATAAAGTAATCTTGGTTGTAGGTTCTTGGCATTCATCACTTTGAATATTTCTTGCCACTCCCTTCTGGCCTGCAAAGTTTCTGTTGAGAAATCAGCTGACAGTCGTATGGGTACTCCCTTGTAGGTAACTGACTTTCTTTCTCTTGCTGCTTTTAAGAGTCTCTCTTTGTCTTTTGCTCTTGGCATTTTAATTATGATGTGTCTTGGTATGGTCCTCTTTGGATTCCTTTTGTTTGGGGTTCTCTGCACTTCCTGGACTTGTAAGTCTAGTTCTTTCACCAGGTAGGGGAAGTTTTCTGTCATTATTTCTTCAAATAGGTTTTCAATATCTTGCTCTCTCTCTTCTGGCACCCCTATAATTCGGATGTTGGTGTGCTTGAAGCTGTCCCAGAGGCTCCTTACACTATCTTCGTATTTTTGGATTCTTTTTTTCATTTTGCTTTTCCAGTTGGGTGTTTTTTGCTTCTTCGTATTTCAAATCTTTGACTTGATTCTTGCAATCCTCTGGTCTGCTGTTGGGAGTCTGTATAATATTCTTTATTTCAGTCAGTGTATGTTTAATTTCTAGTTGGTCCTTTATCACAACATCGAAGGTCTCACTAGATTTCTTGAGGATCTCACTACATTTATCGGCGGTCTCACCAGTCTTTTCGAGGGTCTTACTAAATTTATCAGCGGCTTCTAGACAGTTCTTGAAAAACCTTAAAAGTGTGGTTTTGAACTCTATATCCAGCAGTTTGCTTTCCTCCATTTCTGTCATTTGTGTCCTGTTTCTTTGTCTCCGCATTTTTTATGCTTCCCTGTGTTGATAAAGTGGTTTTCTGTGCTAAGTGTCCTCTAGGGCCCAGTGGTTCAGCCTCCCCAATTACCTGAGGAGGACACTCTTGGTGCACCCCCTTGTGGTCTTTGTGCACAGTCTTGTTGTAGTTAAGCCTTGATTGTTGTAGGTAACACTGGGAGGGATTGACCTCCAGGCCAATTGGCTGTGAGAATCAGCTGTGACTGCAGTGGGAGAACTTCTGTCCTGGATCTCTAGGGAGGTGCTAATCTAGCCTCTGCCTGAGGCTATCCAGCAAACGCCTCTGTGCAAGGCTTGGGCGGGGCGGGTCCCAGGGGATCTACAGGGCAGGCGGAGCGAGCAGTTATGGCTGCTCTCAGTCCTGCCTTCAGAGGCCCCGCTTCTCAGTGTCCCAGCAATTGCTGCAAGTACCTCCGAGAGAAAGGTGCCCTCGAGTTCCGACCAATGCCAGACAGTCCCGCTTCTCCCGTATGAGTCTAGGTCCCCAGAGACTCGCCCGGAACTGGAGCTCAGAGCCGGAGACTCCCTCCCGATTGAAAAAGACAACCGTGCTCTCAGCCGCCAAGCCCACTCCGTGTGGGCCTCTGTACCTTAGTATTTTACTGCCGCACCACATCTCCTCTGAGTCTCGGTATGCTTTCCTCTTTCCTTCTAGTTGTAGAATTTCCACTCAGCCAGCCTTCCTGTGGTTCTGGGTGATGTCCGTTCTGTCTTTTAGTTGTATTTTTTTTGAAGTGGTTGTGTGAGGCAGTAAACTCCGGTGTTTACCTATGCTACCATCTTGGTTTCTCCCCTGGTTAGTGTCCAGAAAGGTTGTTTTTAGAAGTAAAGTTGTGTCAGGACGTCATCACCTCCTCTGTCGGCCCAGCTGGGGGCATATCTGCAGGACCAGGGGGAGCAGCAACCATGGCCTAGGACCTGTAGGTTGACTCCTGAGTCTGTGAAGAGTGCTGGAGAGTTTGGGCTGGGCAAGGCACCCTTTGCTGACCTAAACAGCCCTCAGAACATCGGGAGACATTTCTCCCATGTGGCCAAGGTGACCCTGGGTGGGCAGAGGCCCTAAGCCCTGCCCAGCCGTGGAGTGACGGCCTGGGAGCAGCCAGCCAGCCCGCCCAGCACCGGTTCCCTGCAGGGCGACTGAGCAAGCAGGGGCTGAGGTGGGAGCCGCAGCTGGAAGTCAGGGCGTGACTCCCCGTCCCCAGCTCCCATGCAGAGGCCCACCCACCTCGGTTGCATTGGGACTTTATCCTTTGTCTCCCCTGCCTGGAACAGCAGTGTGTTACCCTGTCGTTTGTGTGGACTGTGCTGTTTCTGTACTGGCTTAAAAGATACTGTCGTGTGTGCTGCTGGCTTGCAAAATCATTCCAGTCCCCATGGCAGACCTGGATAAACCAACTGCTGGCAAAGACGGAATCAGCCCCTGAGCAGAATCTGCTGCCTCTCTCCAAACAAAAACAAAGGAGTAGAGGAATAGGAAGGGAAAACCATGAATACCAAATCCAAGGAGACCTTTGAGGCACTGGTGGGTGTTTTTTAATTACTACTTATGTCTAACAACCTGTATTTGTTTGCCAACTCCACGAAGAGCACTAAGGAGGTTAATGCTAATGAAATTTACTACCAAGTGTTCAACTTAAACAACCAGGTGGCTTTATAGATGTCACCTATCCTATATAATAAAAGCCTGATATGCTAAGTACCCAGTGACTGGTTGACTGTTCAACCAATCAAAGCATAATATGCTAATGATATACTAACATGGCTCAACTGCTTGCTATGATGTGCACTGACCACCAGGGGTCAGATACTCCAACTGGTAGGTTAGCTTGCTGCTGGGTTCCGGCTGATGAGGACTGAACGATATGGGTCGAACATGCCCCTGGAGTCCTCCCATGGTCCCTCCCCAGCTGGCCAACCTCCCACGTTCCTCCCTGGCTGGTCGGCCCCAATCAACCCTCATCAGGACTAGGCGAGACAGGGACAGACACGCCCTGGAGTCCTCCTGTGCTACCTCCCCAGCCCTGATCGTGCAGCGGTGGGATCCCTTGGCCTGGCCTGTGCCCTCTCACAATCCGGGACCCCTCAGGGGATGTCAGAGAGTCAGTTTCATCCCGATTCCACAGGACACTCCCCTCAGGAGGGCGCCAGACGCAGGGCTCACGGCTGGTGAGTGCTGCTGCTGCGGCAGTGCGAGCCTCTCCCGATTGGGACTGATTGGGCCCGCGGCAGGTGCAGTGGGGCCGGGATGAGCGGGAACAACAGGTAGGAGCTGCAGGCAGCACTGGACTTCGGGTTTAGGCCCGATCCCCTCAGGCCACCCTGAGGGATCCCACCTGTGCATGAATTTGTGCACTGGGCCTCTAGTCTATATAATAAAGTTCTTCCAATGATGTCCTTTATAGAAAAAAATATTTACAATGGAAAAATCACTTTGTAACTTAAGGCTTTATTTTATAACTTTTACATAAAATATATAAAGCCCAGTATCGATGCTTTATGGTTTTTAGAGATACAATAATCACTGGCTGATCTTTTTTAGACTTTATTCTAAAGAGGAAAAAAAATACAAATAACACAAATTAATTTAATTTCAGATTTTAAGAGAGATTGACATTTAAAAAATAAAGCCTAACCATAAAAGCAGAAATATACTTAATCTAACTGGCATATACTTTACAAATTTATTACTTGAAACTGAAAATTTTAGTTAAAATTTAGTTGCTCTTCCCACAGTTTAGTGAAAGAAATTTGCCCTTCAAATTTTTTGGACATTTCACCAAACTAATATCAAGCAAATGGAATAAAATACCAAGCAACTTATAAATAACTAGAGGCCCAGTGCATGAATTCATGCACAGCCAGGGAGAGGATGCAGGAGGTTGGCTTGTCTGGCCTGCCCCTGATCAGGGTAGGGGGTGCCGATCGGGAGCAGGGGCGGCCAGGGGGAGGGGCTGTGGACAGTTATCCGGCCAGCCCCTCCCCCTGGTAGAACTCCCGGTTGAGGGGATAATTTGCATATTAGCCTTTTATTATATAGGATTTGGCACAAATGTCAATAATAAATTCCTAATAAGAAAAGCCATACTGACATCCTACAAACATAAAATATGTTTAAGTAATTCTCCACATAAGTACAAAGTCCACATTTGTGGTGAATTTCAGTATATTTTCATTTTAGTGAAAATTAAAATGGATTTCCCTGTGATGTGATAGACATTGAAGATAATTACAAATAACTGTCTATGGTCAGTCTCATTTTAGAAAGTAAAGAGCCAAATGGCATTGTATTTAAACTCGCCCTGACATTTTCCCAATGAAGTGAGCTGCAAACACCGGGAGGACCCTTGTATGCTCCAGAGGAGTAGACAGCTGAGAGAAGACAGCAAAGATGAAGAGGTGCGCCATCTCTGTGTCCAGCCTGTACCTACGCTTAAGTCATGCTGTGGAAGTACTTCCTTGAGGGAAAAGATGTCAGGTAACAATCGATGCTTTTACTGGTGGAAACTCCACTTACTGTAGCCTCATTGCAGACCGTGCACTTCACCACGTGCTGGTGGAGCTTGCCGTCCAGGCTGATCAGCGACTGGCACACGCGGCAGTTTATCACTGGGATGCCCCTGGCGTCCGGGCTGGTGAAGGCGGTGTATGGAGGGGGCAGCTCCGCTAAAAAGATACCAGTCGCTGAGTCAGTCACACATGTTGGGTTTGAGCTTAGGAAACTGTCAAAAAGGTTCGCTTTCCTTTTAGTAACGTGCATAAAACTAGCCAATCTATCATCATTTCAGAGCAGAAACACGTGGGACTGATAAAATCCAACTCATCTTGCCAGGTCTACCCCAATGACCCAGTTCCTGTTTACAAAACTACACCCCAAATATCAACTGCCTTCCCATGTGCAAACCCATAGGGCTTGTCTTAGAAAGTGATGATGTATGCCCAAAGTAAAAACCTTACATTAATGATCTGACTACCAAGAAATAGAAATAGTCAATGAAAGCAAAGTTTTTACATCGCTTATAAACATACATCTACGTCGTGTAGCTGTATTCTGAGTTTATACAGAACCAATATAACTGCTGGCTATGACAAGCAAAATGGAGTTTTGGTGTCAATCAAAGAAAGACAAAAATGAACCTAGGAAAAATAAATGTATCAACATGAAACAAAGCTAATTAGGGTGTTAATTTCAGATGCAAAACAAAAATAAACTTAACTTTTTTTCTCAAATTTTTATTTAACATTAAAAATCTAGGATTTCACTGAAGTATGGGTAAAAAAGTATGGCTGGGATCTAGTTTAAATACTCCAAGAAAAAAAAGAAGAATTAGATGAAACAAGAGTAGCAAACTTTTAATAATTGACAAATATAATGAGATAGAAGGTAATTTTGTTTTTACTGCTTTTGTGTATGTGTGAAATTTCTCAGAATACAGAGATCCATGCACTGCTCTTAATAGTCCTAAGGCTGACTGAGTGGGTATAGGACGGAGGCCCAGTCTCAGGATCAAGCTTATCTACCAGAAGTGCAATCTTGTCTAAATGTCTGACAAGAGCGATCTGGCCTGCTCCACCGCTACGTTCCTCCCCGCCCCACCCCCAGGCTTCTCAACTGCAAGCCGAGGAGAACCTCCCACTGGGCAGCACTGTCTTAGGGCCCAGAAAAACCTTCTCATGCTTGAAGTCCCACAGAAAAGAACTGATGTCTGCAAGGGCTCCCGAGAGACTGAAATATGATCACAATAGCTAATCGTGAAAAGAGCTATTTCTGAAATAGAGATTTTCTATCCACTGGATTGGATTCTGAGCTCTGTGACATTTTAGAATGAGTTAGAGATGAGTTAGAGCAGAGAGCATTATGGTATGTTTAAAATTCACATATTACCACCTGGCATCATGGCAGTTTATCATGTAGATTTTTTCAGTCTTGCAAAGGATTAGCAACAAGTTTTATCCACTAGAAGCTGAACATCTGTGGCAGCCACGGCTCTGAATTGGCCACTGTGGAGCGACAATGCCCAGCAAACCTGAAAGAAGCTACAGATGTATTACATTTTACAAATAGCTTTACATCCTGGGAAGAATTTGAGGGTGATGCAGAGTGACCTGCATTGTATTAAACCAAGAAGACACCAGCAGGTTAAAGGAACAGTCACACAGAGTTAGCCTTGCAAGTGGCAGAGAAGTTGATCAGGTCTCAATAAAGTTGTCCCGGCAAAAGGACACACACCTCAGGGGACAATGCAGACGCACAGCCTGGTGCGTGACAATAAGTGTCGTCGTCAGTAATTATAAGCGATAGCATTGCTAGTGAACGCGAGCTTCCTCTCTTGCCTTTCCCTATGATTCAGGCCCCTGTCTTACATAGTATGATAGAAAGTAAATTTAAAGATAGGACAATATCACAAAGAAAACAAGTGCAGTGGAGTCGAGGGAAGGAGGCCATAATCACAATCACACAAAAGGACACAGAACTCAGGCAAGATCTAGGCTCAAATACAAAGTCTCAGGGTGACCTTATGAAATATTTGCATCCGAGCCCGCAAAATCCTGTGAGTTTTTCCTCTAAAACTTGCACCACATAATTTCTCTTTTTTATTTTTATTTAATTTTTCATAATGTCTAATCTTTACAAAAAGCCTTCAATGAAAAAATATGCCCAAATCTACTATTTCAGAAACTTGGGAAGCAGAGGGAGAGAGAGCAATACCCAGTGAAGATTATAAATCTAAAATGGGGAAATTGTAAGTCCCATGAGGCTTGCTTGGGCTGATTTACAAGCTCTACCATGGTGTCTGTCTCTGGGAGACGCTCACTAAATATCTGTTGTCTGGAAGGAGGAATGAAAGAGTAAGTAAGTGAGTCACTGATGTTTATCAGACACGTGCATTTCTTGTGGGAAAGCACACTCAGTCTATGGCTGCCCACTCCTCACAGAAGAGCGGGTCCTGCAGGGCAGTCAGCGTGACTGGAAGGGCTCTTTCCCACCTGGAAGGGCACCTCCTCGCCAGCACGAAGGAGGCGGTCTCTGGGCCCCGGAATGGAATCCAGTCAGGAGAGCAATAGAGTGACAGAAGTCGCTGTCTGATTGTGCCAATAAACACTGTTCTCCGCCCATGGAGACAGTGGACAATAAACAATGTTCTGTCCATTACTTCAGCCCTAAGCTGATATGGACATATTTCTTGCTCTTTTATCTAAGGAAACCTTCACTATCCATATAAAGAGCCAGGGGCCGTCACATCCAAAACAACTGAATGGACGACTGAACAGGCTGAGTGGGGCGACAAGGCTGGCAGGGGGGTTAGTGAGGGATGACCAAACGACTGAACAGCAGGCTGTGTGGGGCAACTAGGCCAGCAGGGGGGCAGTGAGGGGTGACCAGGTTGGCAGGGGGGCAGTGAGGGGCAACCAGGCCGGCAGAGGGGGGCATTGAGGGGCGATCAGGCTGGCTGGGGGGCCAGTGAGGGGCAACCAGGCTAGCAGGGGACAGTTGGGGGCAACCAGGCTGGCAGGGGGGCAGTTAGGGGTGATCATGCTGGCAGGGGGGCCAGTTAGGGGCAATCAGGCAGGCAGGCAGGTGAGCAGTTAGGAGCCAGCAGTCCCAGATTGTGAGAGGGATATCCGACTGCCAGTTTAGGCCCCAGGATCAGGCCTAAACCAGTAGTTGGACATCCCCCGAGGGGTCCCAGATTGGAGAGGGAGCAGGGTGGGCTGAGGGGGACCTCCCCTGCATGAATCTCATGCACCGGGCCTCTAGTCTATCCTATCTAATAAAAGAGAAACATGGTAATTAACTGTAACTTTGCTACCCTTCCCATTATCAGGGCGATATGCAAATTAACTGCCAACCAAGATGGCGGCCGGCAGCCAGGCAACTGAAGCAAACAGGGAGGCTTGCTTGCTCCAGTGACAGAGGAAGCCAAGGTTCCCCGCTTGGTGCAGCCCAGCTCTGAGCTGCTCTCTAAGAAACTATGTTGCAAATATAGAAGCTAAACAAAACCCAGAAACCTGCTTTCAGTCAGCCGGGACCTCAGAGCTGGAGTCGCAACAAAGTTTCAAATACAGAAGGTAAACAAAGCCCAGAAACCTGCTTTCAGCAGCCGAGGTCTCAGAGCTGGAGCCGAGCCTCAGAGCTAAAGTTGGCTCTCAGCTCCAGTGACAGCCATAGAAGGTAAATAAATCCCAGAATAAAAAAAAGAAAAAAGAAAAAAGGAGAGGTTGGGAGCTTCAGTCTCCTGCCAGTCTGGCCAGGCACCCCAGTGGGGACCCCCACCCTGAAGGGGGTGTGACCAGCTGCAAACAGCCATCATCCCCTCATCCAGGCTGGCCAGGCACCCCAGTGGGGACCTCCACCCTGAAGGGGGTGTGACCAGCTGCAAACAGACATCATCCCCTCATCCAGGCTGGCCAGGCACCCCAGTGGGGACCCCCACCCTGATCCAGGACACCCTTCAGGGCAAACCAGCCAGCCCCCACCCATGCACCAGGCCTCTATCCTATATAGTAAAAGGGTAATATGCCTCCCAGCACCGGGATCAGCGGAGCCGTGAGGCCTCTCAGCCTGGGATCAGCGGAGCAGCGAGGCCTCACTGCCCCTGTGTCAAGCAGAGCTGCGAGGCTTCCCAGCACTGGGATCAGCTGAGCAGCAAGGCCTCACTGCCCCGGTGTCAAGCGGAGCCGTGAGGCCTCCCAGCACTGGGATCAGCAGAGCCGCGAGGCCTCCTGGCCCCTGGAGCAGCATGACAGGGAGCAGCGCCCAAACCCCCTGATCGCCCTGCGGCTCTGTGTGTGACAGGGGGCGGGGCCACAACCTCCCTTTCCGCCCTGCTCTGTTCGTGACAGGGGAAGGCGCCCCAACCCCCTGATTGGCCCTGCTCTGTGCCTGATAGGGGGGAGCTCCCCAACCCCCTGATCGGCCCTGCTCTGTGTGTGACGGGGTGGAGCCGCAACCTCCCCATCGGCCCTGCCTTGAGTGTGACAGGGGGTGGCGCCCCAACCTCCCAATCGGCCGTACCCTGAGCGTGACTTAGGGTGGCATCGCAACTTCCTGATCCGCCCTGCTCTGTGCATGGCAAGGGGGATCTCCCCAACCCCTTGATCAGCCCTGCTCTGTGTGTGACAGGGTACGGAGCCCCAACCCCCCTGATGGGCCCTGCTCTGTGCGTGACAGGGGTGGCGTCACAACCCCCTGATCTGCCCTGCTCTGTGCGTGACGGGGTGGTGCCACAACCTCCCCATCAACCCTGCCTTGAGTGTGACAGGGGGCGGCGCCCCAACCCCCCAATTGGCCCTACCCTGAGCGTGACTGAGGGTGGCATCGGAACCTCCTGATCCGCCCTGCTCTGTGCATGACAGGAGGCGGCGCCCCAACTCCCCAGTCGGCCCTGCTCTGAGCCCAACCAGGGGCTTCGGGGCAGGCACCTAGGGATTGGGCCTGCCCTCTGCCACCCGGGAGTGGGCCTAAGCCAGCAGGTTGTTATCTCCCGAGGGGTCCCAGACTGTGAGAGGGCACAAGTGGGGCTGAGGGATACCCCCCCACCAGTGCACAAATTTTTGTGCACCAGGCCTCTAGTATATATAAAAGCTTATGTGACCGTTACAACTGGACAACAAGCTGGAAGTTATGATGCACACTGACCACCAGGGGGCAGATGCTCAATACAGGAGCAGAAACCACAGGCATGGAAACATGGAACAGACTGATGAATCTCAGAGGGAAGGGAGGAGGCGGGGAGGGCGGGAAGAGATTTACCAAAGATCTTATATGCATACTAGAGGCCCGGTGCCCATGCACCAGTGGCGTCCCTCGGCCTGGCCTGCGGGTATTGGGCTGAAACCAGCTCTCTGACATCCTCCAAGGGGTCCTGGATTGTAAGAGGGTGCAGGCCAGGCCAATGGACCCCACCAGTGCATGAATTTGTGCACCAGGCCTCTAGTAACTCTATATTCTCTTATAAAGGTCCTATAATTCCAGAAGTGTATTCTACAGTTTTTAAACCTACAATAATTAGCAACTCAGATTGTTCATTTGATCTCCTTTCACATTCAAACGGTCAGCAGATCACCATCGTACCTAATTTAAATCTCTGCCCTGTATAAAAAGTGTACTATAATCTTAGAACCAGGGGTAAGTAGGTATTAAGAGTCACAAAAATTATGCATTTTGAAAGTCTTGTTATTTAAACAATAGTCATTTTCTTTATGGGTTTTGCCTATATGAAGAGCATTTTTCCTACATGTAAGCAGTCCTCCATCATGAAGAACTCTCTCAAATTTTTAGAATTGTATAATGTTAGAAATTCAAGCATCTTAGGAATTACATAGTCTAATTTCGTTATATTAGGGAAGAGAAAAGTGAGGCCCAGAGGTTCTGACTTTTGAGTAGTGTTACAAGCAATTCAGCAAAGCCAAGAGCTGACTGCTCTCCCAGAGGCCTCTCCGCAATCACAGCTTCCTCTCTTCATAAATACTTACTACAGGAAAGAGACATCAGGAGCAGTGAGGGTTCTGTTAGCACACTTAGACAAGGATCAGATTTAAGTTCAAGGGGATTAGGAGAAGGAAAAGAGAAGCAGGAAAAGTAAAAACTAGAAGAGTATGAAAATACAACCTGTTCTGCCGAAACCGGTTTGGCTCAGTGGATAGAGCGTCGGCCTGCGGACTGAAACGTCCCGGGTTCGATTCCGGTCAAGGGCATGTATCTGGGTTGCGGCCACATCCCCAGTGGGGAGTGTGCAGGAGGCAGCTGATCGATGTTTCTCTCTCATCGATGTTTCAAACTCTCTATCTCTCTCCCTTCCTCTCTGTAAAAAATTAATAAAATATATTTAAAAAAAAAAAAAAAAAAAGAAAATACAACCTGTTCATAATAATAAAAATCTTTATAGAAAATCTGAGACTTGTGAGAAAGACAGGATGGAAGAATATGGATCTCAAGGTATATGTAATGTTCCTTCAAAACACTGCAAGGACCATTATAATTCGGGAAACCCACAAGTGGTTTGCAGGAAGCCATCCATTGTCTTCACTAGCAGAGAAGTGCAAACAAGGATCCCGGAACGCTGCTGAACCTTGAACCCATGGCAAGGGCCTGAGTTATGCACTGATCATCTAGTCCAGACAATGGGGGCTCAAGTTATTTCCTGATCAAACAGTCTCAGAGCAAATCCTTCTAATATTTACTGACCTTTAACATAGTCTGTCTGTTACCACAATTGCCTGCCTGACTAAGGGCTTTATGTGTATCCAAAATTGAATAAAAGGCTGACGAAGCCTGGGCACCAGTGGAAGTCCTTTCTCTTGCATTGGGCTTGCCCGCCTGGCCCCCAATATTTCCAAATTATTATTTCTTGTCTCATCTTTTTCATTTATGTGTGGCCCCTCTTCCAGATCCTGAACCCTGAACCACACACACTGTCGGGGCTGTGTCCAGCATTGGAAAGGCTTACGTTGTCTGTTGGACACTCTGAATGATATCATCTCAGTCATCCCTTTACAAGTGTCTTCAATGGAAATGTTCTCCAGTTAATTCACTTACTATTACACGCTTTTCAGAAAAATTGTATTGAATTTATTTGTTTTCATATGTACATTTCTATAACATATCATCTGTGCATGGATCCAAAGTCAAGTCTCCTTCCCTTCCACCCTCTCCTACCTCCCCCACCCCTTTCCCTCTTGTAATCCCCGTACTGTTCTCTGTGTCGATGCGTTTTTTTTTTTCTTTTTGGTGAATCCCTTCACCTTTTTCATCCAGCCCCACACAACACCCCTCCCGTCTGACAGCTTTCAGTCTGTTTCGTATCTACGAGTCTA
>NW_005871452.1:0-12899 GCF_000147115.1 Myotis lucifugus | reverse complement strand
AAGAATGGTAACTGACTACCTTTTGTTGGAATTTCATGACTGAATCTTAACGTGCCCTGTAGGGCCCAGGAAGCCAAGCCATTCAGTCGCCATCAGGCCTGCCTGCAGCATCCGCTGAGTTTAGGTGAATCCCTCACCTGTAGCAACTCCACCCTGAGCCCCACGTTCTAGGCTTTAAGCCCATCTCAGTAGCCCCTCCTACTTGTTGCGGCCCAGAGTGAGTGGGGGTTCCGCAGGGATGCAGAGGCATCCTTATTGCTCCCCTTCTACTCTTACCAACCGCCAGTGATGGTAGGGCATGGGCCTGATGCTCCAGCGCCAGCCATCTTCAGGGCTCCCAAGCAGGATACCAAGCTTTTCCTGTGGCACTCTTGTTGGCTTTAAGTCTTAAGAGCTCAGACAGGTTTCTTTAAAACATGATACTCCAGTCAAAGTTTCCGGTCAATAAAACCACTATTGGGAACCGGTCTTATTGATTTTATGCAAAGAAATGTATTGCCATGACTTATTTAGCATTGCCAAATTTCAGAGGAATTATATAAGGAGAAAAACATACTGATCTGCTTTAAGATCTTCTGATTTTCCTTGCCAGTCCTTTTTATGGACTCTCCAGAGTTATAACAAAACAATAACTGTTAGATTTCTTTTATCAGTCCCCCCCTGAGTACTTTGGCATAATTATTTACCCTCTGTTTAGGGAGGTAGAATGTAAATTATTTACTCTCTCTGGCTTACTGGCCTGTACTATTTGATTAATTTCTTTTTAACATTTTTATACTTTCAAATTAGCTTTTAAACCTTCTTTCTATGTCCTTTAAAAATGCATAACTATGCCTTAGACCTTCTATTCCAAACAGGCCTTTTCTAGTTTTCTTTTACAGTTGAGGTATGTACCACCCCTGGCATGGGCATGGTCACGCAGGCCTGCAAGATAGTATACAGGCTGCCAACTGTTAACTGTCTCTCAATAGAGACCAAAACCTGATGGGTATTCTTCTTTGTTCAGTTGGGCATCTGCCCTCTTGGCAGCCAGACACCCTTTACTTTTGGGGTTCATCCCATATAGTCCCCTTCCAGGACCGCTAACACATAGCTATAACAATGTCCCTCAGTGTGGGAGACTGGACACTTGCCAGTTATTTCCAAAGACTACCAAGGACTGTAGACCATCACCGGTCCACAGCTACAGCTACATTTAAACCTGTAAGAGAATCAAAGGTTAATATAACATATCAATATAATGAAACATAATATTGGCATCATGGCCGCTTCAGGCAGCCAAATCCTTCGCTACTAAACATGAGATATGGCAGGGCTATACAAACATTTTAGGGAGGTGACTAAAGTCCACTCTTTGACCTTTCTATATAAGGTAAAATTGTCCTTGTCTTTCTGAAGCCATGTCTATGAAGATGCAGGCATCATCTGAGTCTATTATACAATTTTCTGCAGGTATAGTCCTTTTGAAGTTGGGGTGAGTCCTGGGGTCGTGAACTTCTTTACCCACATTGAGTCCCCAGGCTGGAAAGGATGTACAGTGTCCGAGGTAGCACTGGCAGGGCGTCTTGAACAAGCTTATGGGTGGCTCTCTGGGTATACTGCAGAGCCTGCAAGGACTTGATCAAGGAATGGTTATGACTTTTAGCTTTTAATTCCTCCCCTAACTTTGGGCAGGATAGGGGGAGGTTTACCAAACATGATTTCAAAAGGAGAGAACCCCTCCCGGTTGCGGGTACACCTGGCCTGTAAGTAGGCAAAGGGCAGGAGGTTGGTCCAGTTTTCACCAGTTTCTGGGATAAATTTAGTTAAAATCCTTTTAGAGTCCTGTTCATACCTGCCCTGAATTTGTGGCCGGTATGCACAATGAAGTTTTCAATTTAAGCCTAAGACCTTAGCTGTACTTTGAGATACCTTGGCTACAAAGTCGGGGCTGTTATCTGATCCTATAACTGCTGATAGCCCAAATTTAGGTATAGGCAGTTTCTGTCCTGGTGGCATAGGCTTAAACCCATCCAGAAAGAGTCTATAAAAAACTAGCAGGTACTTATACACTGATGTCGGTGGCTTAATTTCTGTGAAATCCACCTACCAGTGCTCTCCTGGGGAGTTCCCCCAGGCCTGAATTCCTAGGGGAACCCTTTTACCTTGCTTAGCATTTATCTGTGATCTGCCTCACAAAAGTTCAGAAGTGTTGGTGACACCTATATGAGTAGCCTGGTGTAACTGGGCAACTAAGGTCTGATCTAGAGCCTCTGGGACCAACAGTCTGCCATCTGGTAGAGTCCACCAACCATTTGGTCCTCTGGTAGCTTGCGTCTGTTTTGCCAATACCTTCTCTTGTAAAGGCCCCATTGGTTTTTGGGCGGCTTCCTTGGCAGCTTGGTCTGCAACTCGGTTTCCTTGAGCAGTCTAGGGTGATTACAACCTCCTACTGCATACCAGATTTCATCCTGAACATAACTGCTCCCATCTTGTACATAACAGTACCTTGTCTGGTGATGATAGCAGGACATCTGTCAAGTCTGGGCGAGCTGCGTCTGTTACCTCTATGCAGTCGTGGATGGCTCCTCTGGATCATCATCTGGGAGCAGGCTGGCAGGGTTGATGGCCAATGTTTTATGGAATCAGATGCGGGGCTGGTCCAGGAGAAGAACTTGGTACTGGTTTATCCTGGTGTTTGGCATCTATTTCTTTAGAGCATTTTGAAGGAGGGCTTCCAGAGCATGGGGTGTTGTCAGGGCTAGTTCCTGGCCCAACGTCAGTTTTTTTTTTGTTTTTTTTTACTTTAAAAAATATTTTTATTGATTTCAGAGAGGAAGGGAGAGGGAGAAACAGAAACATTGATGAGAGGATCATTGATGCGCTGCCTACTGCATACCCCCAAATTGGGATGGAGCCCTGCAACCTGGGCATGTGACCTGACCAGGCATCCAACTGTGACCTCCTAGTTCATAGGTCAATGCTCAACTACTGAGCCATAGCAGTCAGGCCAAAGAACGGATATGAATATATGCATAGTCCATGGACACAGACTAATAATTTGTGAAGGCCTGGGGTGGGGTGGGGACTGGAGAGGGGGATGGGGGGGCATATATAATACTATCAACAATAAAAAATAAAAAGAAAAGAAAACTTTATTCCAAAACCACACATATACAAAAAGTATCCCCCCGGGGGTTGGGAGTTAAAAACAGCTGCTTTGGTTTCTGGGATCCTGGGGGTGGTGGGTCACTCTAACATTTGTAATACTACTCCTGTTACTACTGCTTCCATGATAATAAAGGTGTCAATAATAGGACCTCAACTCTAGCCAGGAAATTTATAGATGTTATGTTTCATTCCCATGACCCTTCGGCAAATAAATTGATTAAATAATCTCCATTTGATAAGACTAAGGCTCAGAGGACTGAATGGCCAATGGCACACTCCTCTGTGTCTGAGATTAGGTTTAGTTCAGGCCTGCTGATTCTAGTCATTCACTATCACCTTCAGATTTCTACCACCTTGAAGCTCCAGTCACTTTTCGATTTGTCTCATGTACATTTCACTTTTACTATTATTGATTTAATAGTCTTTAAATTTACTCACTTTATTTAAACAAACATTATTTTAAAAAAACAACTAAGTCATAACCATAAGGAAAAAACCAGCAGCATTTTGCCATATAGGGAGATACACATAACAGTTAACATAGTGAAGCCCTAGCTGGTTTGGCTCAGCGGATAGTGGGTCGGCCTGTGAACTGAAAGGTCCCTGGTTCAATTCTGGTCAAAGGCACATGCCAGGTTGTGGGCTCGATCCACAGTGGGGGACTTGCAGGAGGCAGCCAATCCATGATTCTCTCTCATCATGGATGTTTCTATCTCTCCCTCTTTTTTCCTCTCTGAAATCAATAAAAATATATATTTTTAAAAAGTTAACATAGTGAAAAACAAAATCTGGTATTTAATCTAGCCCAACACCATTGCCTTTTTAAACTGATACTTTGATTAAAAAGGAACAGCAAGAGAAGGAAGCAGGATGTTAAAGACATATCAGCCTACTCTAGGACTAGCTCCTGAGCATCTTTGAAAGAAATCTCTGATTCCCAGCGGGCATTTCCTGGCTATGTGAGCCACATGGGTATCACTCCTGGGGACTTGTAGGGCTAGACATTCTCATGGCTCTGATAACATTGTAATTAGCTAGTTATTAATAGTAATGTCAAGGTAAGAAACATTCAAACCTGTAAAGAATTTTTGTGAGTTTATTTGAGCCAAACTGTCAACAAATGCCTGGAAGCAGAATTTCAAAGAGTTGAGATAATGGTAGTTTTGCACCCAGTTTTATACATTACAATCAAAAGAAGAGATGTAAGTGGATTACATGAAATCCACGGTGATGATTAGAAGGCAGGAGAAAGCAAAGTGGGGAAACCTCTGGAATTGGATAAAAAGTAAAATGATAGACACATACTTCTTTTACTTAGGTGGGTGCAGGATAGTTAACAGTCAACAATTAACTCAATAACAATGAGGGGATTTGTGGTCTCTAGTATTTCAATAAGCCAACGTCAGCTTATCTGCCTCTTTTACCAGCAATGCTGTGGTGGCCACTGCCCGGAGGCACGCTGGCCACCCTGCAGCCACAGGGTCTAGTCTCTTAGACAGATAGGCCACAGGTCTCTTCCAGGGACCTAGAGTCTGGGTGAGAACCCCTTTGGCAATGCCCCTTACCTCACTCAGGTAGAGGTGGAAGGGCTTCCTGACTTCTGGCAAGGATAGGGCAGGTGCTGAGAAGAGAGCCTTCTTTAACTCCTCAAAGGCCAGTTGCTCCACTTCGGTCTAGTTTAACGGCTGCGCCTTCCCAGCGCTTGAGCACAGAAGTTTAGCAATCTCCTCGAACCCCGGTATCCACAGGTGGCAGTATCCAACTGCCTCCAAGAATTCCTGAACCTGCTTCTTGGTTGTAGGCATGGGGATTCTTAAGATTGCCTCTATTCAACTGAGGGAGAGGGTCCGTCTGCCTTTGCTAACGTTGTACACGAGGTATGTGACATCAGAGGAGCACAACTGTGCCTTCTTGGCTGACACCCGGTAGCCTAATGCTTGTAAGGAGCCTAACAGGCCCTCAGTGGATTGTCAGCAATTTTCCTCAGTATCTGCTGCCAGCAGAAGATCATCTACATACTGGAGTAGGGCACATTCTGGATGCCCCTGTCCAAAGGCAAGTAGGTCCAAACTTAAGGCTTCATCAAAAAGGGTGGGAGAGTTATTGAAACCTTGAGGCTGTCTAGTCCAGGTTAATTGACCTGAGAATCCACCCTCTGGGTCATTCCACTCGAATGCAAAGATAGCAATTTCCTTCTTTGTTTCTAAATTCAGGGGGTATTGCCTTACCAGAGCTGGAGTGGCGGTGGCTTGCAATTGGACTACTACAGGAGCTTGATGACTTGCTAACCCCAGGGGGGTTGTTTTTTTTTGCCCAAACCATGGGAAAGAGACGTAATTTCCCCAAGTAAGCAGAGTCACATTGGCCCTTTCCTGCAAGAGATATTTATCTGAGAGAGGACAGGTTAGAAGAATGCGGCCAGGGGAGAATGGGTCCGGGCCTGGGTTCCTTGGATCCACAGTGAAGTGTGCTCCGTCCCTTTCAAAGGATATGGTGGCTTGTAGTTCCTGTAAGAGATCATGTCCAAGAAAGGGGTACGTGCAAACTGGCATGGCCAGAAACGAGTGAGTTACCGTATTCTTTTTAAGGTCCACAGTCCTTTTTGATGTCCAAGGAAAAAAAGGCAGTTTGTCCGGTGGCTCTTAGAACCGGTGTCTTCTTAGATGTTACTGGTCCCACTGGCTCTGTCAAGACTGAATAGGCTGCTCCAGAATACACCAGGAAACTAACCGGGGGTTTTATTTATTTATAAATATTTATATTTAAGTAGACATATAAACATTAAATAAACATTCAACATTTATACCTTTTCAGTGAACAAGTACTTTTACAGTCTTGGGAATTTTGGCAGATAACAGGAACACTGCCCAAGTCCCCTGATGGGGGCCTGACAAGAACAGATGTGGAGGCCTTGGCTGGGGGGTATAAAGTCTCCATTCTTCCTCTCTTGGAGAATTTTAAAGTCCTGATGGCTCCCAGGTCCAGGGAGAGTGCCCTTTTGTTAACCTTTAGGGCCCCGCTTTCTTGCCTTTTTACCAGTTCCCTTTGTGGCAGAGCCAGCAACCAGGTTCTTTCAAGGGAGTGCACCTGAAGGGGATATCAGCCCCTCCTGTGAGCCAGCTCCTCCGCCTAGGGTCTCCCAGGGGCCCAGCCAGAGCATCCTCCAGCAAATCCAAGAAGCCGCTGCCTTTTCGCAGTGGTATGGACTTAAGCAGGGGGTTCACTGGATGTAGCCTGCAGCGAAGCGCTTTGCTGGCTTCTGCCTGCAGCTGCTCGCACCCACAAACCCTGCCCTGCAGCACGGGCAGCACCATCAGCTCCAGCACCTCGGTGTCTGCCAGCAGCTGCTGCAGCTCCTGTAGGCTCTCGTTGATCCGCGCACGCGCCGCTTCTTCTCCACCAGGGGCTTCAGGGCCTTGCGGGCAGCTCAGGCATTAAGCCCCCCCCCCCCTTCTTTGACCTGGCTCTCAGGGGCTGAGTCTGCCTGGCAAACAGTTCTAAATCACCAGGGCGGCTGCGGATTTTAACACATTTTAAATGTATTTTTACTCTTAAGATATATCTAGACCTTTTGTGATCAAACTAAGAACAGGTATCGGTCTGATTCAGCATTGGAGGGGTTAAAAGAATAAACCAGGGCAGAGAATGACTGTGCTTACAGTTATTTTTTTTGTGACCTTGAAGTTCATTGATAAGACCTGTTAGGTTTGCAGCCAGCAGCATAACTGCCAACCCCTCTGCCCCCTTCCCTCAGCCCAGGCTGCTTTTCCTCACAGATTTTTTTTTTATTTCTCCGACCAATTCCCCGTCCCCCAGTTCAGTTGTTTGTCTCCCTTTAAACAGTGGGAGTTTTGAAGAAAACCACAGACTGCTCCTATAGCAGCCCTCCAAGTAACTTTCACTTCACACAGACCAATAATGAGCAGCCAAAATAGACAAAACACTTGTATTCACAGTCTCTCAGTAGACTAGCCCAGACTGGAGCTGAGCAGATAAACAAAACAATGCCCAACTCCCCAGACGGGCGTGGGGGCACTCCTGGCACCCATGTCCCAGAACAGAATTCTCGACCAACATTTTGGTGAGAACCTACCGGAGGAGTTAAGACTGCATCCAGTCCCCCCTCTCGGTAGCAAATTGGCTAGTCCCACACAAACAAACAGCTGTCCACTCATGCTTCCTCAATGTTTCAGCATTCATTCCAATTCCACAATTTCTATTGTACCCCTTTTAAAAAAATTTTTTTAACATGTAATTAAGAACAGCAGGTTTACTTTGTCCCGACCTCATGATGATCAGTGACGAGACACAGACAAGGGAGGGGGTGACCCGTTTTCACAGATCCTCACTCAGATGCCCGCCTGACCAAAGTTGTGAAGCCACACAAAGGAGAGGAGAGGGCAGGCTCCCTCCCTCCACACTTAAACACTTTCACCAGACATTCATTCAGCAAAGGCATTTAGCTACCACAATACACAGTTTTTCCTAATTCAATCCAAACCTTAAACTTTTAGCAAATATTCAGCATTTCTCAATCAGTAACATTTTTAAGAATAAACTTCAAAAATGCAAGACATAAGTTTTTTTTATCATTCGAATTCAGTAAGCTTCAAGGTCCCAAGTTCCCAGCGGTTCTGGAAAACCACACCTGAGGCTGGCAAGCAGGTTTGGCCCAGCCCTTGACTTTAAAACAACCATAATGCTTAAAGGAGTAGTTTGAGTCTGTCCCATAACGTCCGTCCAGTGAGTCCACAAAATTAGACAAAAGAACACAGACAACAGACAGACAAAGACACCTAAGAACAGCCTTCCGACCCTGCGGAAGAAAAACTGGACGATGGCCGTGTGCCAACCAGCGGGAGCGACCCGCCTCGTCCCAGAGGTTCAGAGGTTTGAGGGGAATGCACTCCCCTCGTGAGGGGTTTTCACACCCCTCCAGATGGAGGGCCAAGGCGTCCCCTGACTCCTCCTGCCCGAGATCCGCGAGTGCGTCCACTTAGATCTTATCAGGCACAGATTACAGAAGCGAGCTCGCACAGAACAGAACAGACGACACACAGACACTTACCGCGGTTAGCAGACCCTCCGGAGTGGGGTCCCTCGTGGGTCTTGGGGATCCCAGACGGGCCCCCAAATGTTATGCCCAGATTTCAAAATCCCCAAAGACAGACCACCAGGGAGCCGAGTCCGATGCAAAAGCAGAGTCATTTATTCAAACTAGCTAGTTTGGTTCCTCTGCCTCCCCCACTGACACAGTGGAGTGACAGGAAGCAAGAGAGCCCGGAGTCTTGGAAGAAGAAAGAATTTATAGGGCTTGGGTCAGGGGGTGGGGGCTCACTCGGACCACTGATTTGGCCGATTCTGGTTGGCTGAGTGAGGGCCGGGGGCTAATGACGCAAGGGCAGGGTGCAGCTAGGGTCTGGTTACACAAAGACAGGAGGTGGCTAGCATACTTTTGGCCTTGGGCTAGTTTCCTTGCGTTCCTATTGGCTGAGATAAGGGCCAGCTGAGCAACTGATACATTCTATGGCTTTTGCTTGAAGAGGAGTTAGGAACACGGTTATCAGCCCTGTTCTATCCTTTCAGTGGTATTTTGTGGAAGAGCCACACCCAAGGGGCCAAAGAGCCGCATATGGCTTGCGAGCCGCAGTTTGCCAACCATGGCCCAACCAGTTTGGCTCAGTGGATAGAGCATCAGCCTGCGGACTCAAGGGTCCCAGGTTCGATTCCGGTCAAGGGCATGTACCTTGGTTGCAGGCATATCCCCAGTAGGGGGTGTGCAGGAGGCAGCGGATCTATGTTTCTCTCTCATCGATGTTTCTAACTCTCTATCCCTCTCCCTTCCTCTCTGTAAAAAATCAATAAAATATATATATTTTTAAAAATGGAATTAATTAGCAGAGATATTTTAATATTCCTATTTGCCCTTTCTCTATAATAGAAGTGTGAGAGATGAAAGGAAACTAGTAAAATGTATATGAAAATAATATATAAATTTATTAATAAATAAACAGTAACAAAAGGATATAACAACAGAGGCATGATATAAAAACGACAAAAACATGATATGAAAACAACAAAAACATGATATAAAAACAACAGTGATGCAAACAATGACTGATAAAGTGATTAAACTTATTCTCATATCTCCCTGTACACCACATTAAGAGTGAAAACACTGCCCTGACTGGTTTGGCTCAGTGGATGGAGTGTCGGCCTGCGGACTGAAGGGTCCCAGGTTCGATTCCGGTCAAGGGCATGTACCTTGGTTTCGGGCCCATTCCTAGTGGGGAGTGTGCAGGAGGCAGCTGATCGATGTTTCTCTCTCATCGATGTTTCTAACTCTCTATTCCTCTCCCTTCCTCTCTGTAAAAAATCAATAAAATATATTTTTTAAAAAAGAGTGAAAACACTTTCAGAGTGCTTGACTAATTTCCCTTGTGATGAAGTACTTAGAACTTTAACTGTAACATCACATGCTCTTCAAACTTGAGAGAAAGCAACATATAACTGATCATGTGCGAAAACGGGTTCAGGTAGGAATATGCCTACTTTGTCTAGAGTTTGTCCTTGAGATTTATCAATAGTCATCACAAATGCTGGCGTTGCAGGAAACCGTCGTCGAATCAATTTAAATGGGAGGCCAGTGTCAGATGGGGACAAATTAATTCTTGGAATCAGAACAGCCTCTCCCTCTGTAGATCCTGTTAATACTTCAGCTTTGATAATGTTAGGTCATAATCTTTTGATAATAAATCTGGTACCATTACAAAGACCCCATTTACTATTGAGATTTCTCAATAGCATGATGATTGCACCCACTTTCAATTTTAATTTATGACACGGCATTCCCAAAGGAGTAATACTATTAAGAAATTCAATGGGAAAATTTTCCTTTTCAGCATCATCTGTGGAATCAATGGAATCATCACTCAAATATGTGTGAAAATCTCCATCGAGCCTATCCAAAATTTCTTCATTTACTTTTTGAATGTGCTCATTTTTTGGACAAAGAATTGCACATTTAGATATATTTTTAATATTATCTATAGCAGTGGTTCTCAACCTTGGCTGCACATTAGAATCACCTGGGAATCTTTTAAAAATCCTGATTCCTGGACCTTATCCTCTGGAAACTGTTTCTTTGTTATGGGGTGGGGCCACAACATTAGTAACAAAGAAACAGAATTAAAACTTTATTGTGGGGAGCCACTACAGTGTTTTGGACAGGTTCAAGCCTTGGACTGATGAGAAGGCACAGTCCCCTCATTGCCAAGTGCAAGTCCCAGCTTGGAGGGACTTAGTTGTAAGCTTGAACCTATGGTCCGAACACGTGGCCCCACGTGCCTGAGTGTTGTAGGCTTGATAGAGTTCAGGTGCATGTAGTTGAGTAGAACTGAAACCCAGGAGAATGTTGTAAACATCTTGGTCACGCCCTTACTTTGCCTCCTGGTATCTGCTATAAAATAAAGACACAGCTGTGGGTGTGGTCGCTGTCTCTCAGAGAAGCAGCGTCCCACCAAGACCCAGCTTTCATTCTCTTGTCTGTCTTTTCTAAGCCTTTTAGCCGCCCCCACTCAGGTTCACCCTTGGCTGTGCTGGCGCAGCACACTTTAGAAAGATATGCCTCCACGCTCCCAGGGTGGGTTCCTGCCTTAAACCCTGCCCTTACAGGAAACAGCTCCAGGAAACAGCTCGGAGGAGGGCGCAGCTGTTGCTAAGACAACCCATGCAGGACTGACTTCTTCAGCTTGGTCGTCGCGGTTCTTCTGGTCATGATGAACACCACCCAGGGTTTTTATATAAGTAGATTCTTACAAAGAAAAAGAGATTAACTTTACAACAGCAGCCAGGGAAAGGGGAAAAAATCTAGAAAAGTGCCAAAGCAACACAAACTCTGAAGCACCCTTCTCTCCCCCCCCCCTTAGAAAGTAGTTTCTAATTAAGTAACCTGTCTCCCTATCCAGTTAAGAAGAAAAGTGATTCTGCTACAAGGCAGAAAGAAGTTTTTGCTGAACCAGTTGTTAAAAACAATACAACAGGCCCCACATGGAGCAACTTATGCAAAGCCCCATGTCACCAAAAGGAGACAATCATACCTGCAGCCTCTCCCGGAAATGGGAGGGTAAACCAGTCAGAGGAGCGGCCTGGCCAGCACTGTGAGGGCATCTGTCATCCCCCAGGAAAGTGTCCTGGGCACAGCCGTCCAAGCTCTGCTATAGGGCTTCCTTGTTCCCGCCTCCTGCCCAGAGCAGTCTCTCATTGGCACAGCCTTCGGAGCTCCCTTCTATGGACTGGATGGGATGCTGCCAGAGCCATGAATCATTGAATAAAGCCAATATCTTTAAAATGTACTCAGTCCAATTCTGTTTTTTAACACTTGAATTTCTTTGGTTCTTAAAAGTTTTCTGGAATGAAACTTCTTTTTCTCAGTGGCTGAACTGAAACTTGTACCTTATTTTGCAGTTTGGGGAGTCTTATCAGATTAAACAAATATATGACAAATGATGAAGTCTACAGGCAGATCCATGAGTATGACCATTTGGTGGAATAATCTAGCCAATATTTGATCAAAAACATAGATGTGACATAGAGGACATGAAATCTATTATAGGAAAATTAGTTAAGCCCAAACTCCTCCTCTTAACAAACTGTCAAATATTTTGTGTTAAAAGGGTGGCTTGATAAAGTTGAAACATTAATTGATAAGTAGTTGCAGGACTTGTGTGCTTTCTTGGGTGAGTTTCTGTTCCAGTTTGTACCTTATTGAAATATTCACAGCTAAACATCTTTTCATTTTCCTGCTTCTTGCTAAGTGTGCATTAAGATCTCAGTAGTTGCTTTTCAAGCTATCGTGTGTTAAATAAAAACGTTTAAACACTACACGAGTTTAACCTGCTCCACAGCCGCTCCAATTCCAGCCGGGACTTGGAAAAAGTGTGCACAAGAAACACCATCTGCCCAGATTGTCAAAAACGTTGACATGCACCTCCCAGGGTTTTTAAACTTCTCACATTCATCTGGAAAAGATAGATGCACTTAAGCTACATTTGCAAGAGCCATTTTTGACCAAGCTCACCACTCTTAAGTGGTTTTTTAAAGCATTGCCTTCCATTTTTTATGACCCCACCTTATTTCACCCACACAAATCAACTGAAAGGCTTACAACAAAGATCTGTGAATAAATTTAATGATTTGGTAAACAGATCCTCCCTTCTTTCTCCAGTTCCCAAAAAGCTATCAATCTTTTTGGATTCTATCTAGAGAAGAAAAATGGATAGAAATAGACACAGTATTAACTTGGGTTACTTATTAAAGGTAATTTCAATCTCACCTACATACACACCAAAAACACCCCGTCTTCCCTGCTCTCCTTCCTCGTTCACCAGCCGCAGTAACAAGGGGGACGGGCACTCCGGGTCCCACAGGAAAATGGATGAACCTGTTCCTCTCGTTAAGGCGATTCCCCGACTGACGAGTGTGGGTGGGTGAGCCCAGGAGACGCACGTTTTTCTCACTAAGCTTTTCAAGGACGGGCGCCCAGGTGAGCCGCGCCCAGGCTCCTCCGCAGCTGAAAGGGCTTGTGACGGACCTGGAGCGGCCGTCTCCCCTCGGCCCGCGTCAGTGCTGACTCCGAGGCGGCTCCCCGAAGCCCGTCGGCCCGCACCCGGGTCAGAGGGTGGCGCGCGCACTCCACGCACCAAGTCCGCAGCAGCAGGCAGTGGGCGCCCCCTCCCCGACCCCGGACA
>NW_005871451.1:846728-922252 GCF_000147115.1 Myotis lucifugus | reverse complement strand
AACCTTTTGAGCTCGGTGTGTCAGCATTTGAAAACCTAACTTAACTCTGGTGCCGTGTCACATATAGAAATTATTTGATATTTGCAACCGTAATAAAACAAAGACATATTTTTGATATTTATTTTATATATTTAAATGCCATTTAACAAAGAAAAATCAACCAAAAAAATGAGTTCGCGTGTCACCTCTGACACGCGTGTCATAGGTTCGCCATCACTGTCCTAAATGATAATAGAGCATTTATCTTGTAATTATAGTAAAATCTAAACAAAACTAATGAAAATATGTACAATAAAATTCATTTTATTCTTATTCATTTTATTTTTGTCCCTACAGGTTCATGAAGTTTATAAAATCTATATATTTTCTCTGTTTCTGGGATATTTACTGCAGTTCGAGAATTCAGCTTTATTGGTGTCTCCTTTATTAAGTTTAGTAGTAGCCTTAATGCTTGTTAAGTGCCTTCAGGTAATTAGAATTGCCTTTTTATCATTCTTATGGTGAATTTTTAAATTGTTAGTTTTTTATGCCTCACTTCTTTGTTCATTTTATTCCCTTCCTCCCCCCACAGCTAAATGTGAAGAAAAGAACTTTCGTAGCTAAAATAATGAAATTTATTCATTTTTATTTGGTGTGTACTCTGACAGTGACATTGAATATTATAATGAAGGTAAGTACCTCTGTGTCTTTATGTAGCAAAACAAATGAAATAATGAAATAGAGTGGACTAAATTTTAATGAGGGTAATGAGATAGCAAGATAATAGTTTGTACAGTAAAATTTTGAGTTGACCAGTGATCATACCTAGCATATTAAGTTAGAAAATAGGATTATGGTTCTTTTCTGGATATACTTTAAAAATACATCTGGTTTATTTTCCATTTAATTTAAAGAGTCAGTGTTATGCAGTTAACATTAAGTAATACATGGAATCAACTGAGATGAGTCAGAAGTATTTGGAAGAGTAGGTAGGTTACTTAAGCCAGATGGGATAAGGTTGAAATCTTACTACCCCATTATAATTTTAGGCTTGAGTGTAAAGTAATGTGATGGACTTATACGTATAGATCTCCTTGCTTCACGGTTACACCATGTATTATTTCATTCATATTTTTTGTTTTGTAGTCTTGCTGTGTTTTCTGTTTGTAGTATTGGACAATAGCATATTGCTGTAAGTATAGCAAATCGTTTTTTGTGGTAACTTGTGTTTTTCTCCTCCAGACATTTGTCCCACACAAAGAAAATGGGCACATGCTGAAATTCCTTGAAGTGAAACTTGGGCTAAATATGACTAAGTAAGTTTTAGATTATTTAAGTTTACCTAATTCTATACCACTTAGAACAGTGGTTCTCAACCTTCCTAATGCCGCAACCCTTTAATACAGTTCCTCATGTTGTGGTGACCCCCAATTTCATTGTTACAAATTGAACATAATTAAAGCATAGTGATTAATCACAAAAACAATATGTAATTATATATGTGTTTTCTGATGGTCTTAGGCGACCCCTGTGAAAGGTTCGTTTGACCCCCAAAGGGGTCGCGACCCACAGGTTGAGAACCGCTGACTTAGAAGATAAAGAACAAAAATAATCAAAGGAGGAAGTACACACCTAACTAAATACCACTTAGAAAATAAGTAATTTGGGATATTATATCTAGAAAAAATCTGACATTAATGTTTTCTCTCATTAAAAAAATTTAGGTCTTCTTGAAATTAGATATACTTAAACCTTAGTAGCATCAAAGTATTTAGAGGTTACTTTCTCCCTTGATAAGGAATAATGGTCTAATCTAAGGTCAGAATAAATGAAAGATTTAAAATGAATAAAGAACCACAGTAATTTTAACCACTACACTGGCAAAATGCTTACATGAAAAAGGGTATGGGGCCCAGCCAGCATGGCTGAGTGGTTGAGCATCGACCTATGAACCAGTTAGCGCGCATGCCGGGTTCCGGGCTCAATCTCCAGTGTGGGGTGTGCAGGAGGCAGCCGATCAATGATTCTCTCTTATCATTGATATTTCTATCTCTCTCCCCCTCTCCCTTCCTCTCTGAAATCAATAAAAAAGATATATTTTTTAAAAGGATATGGGCACAAAAAAGGGGTTAGGCAGTAAGATATTTATTTCATAGCGAAGAATCTCATCTTGGGGTTACAATGGTGATTGGAGAAGAAGCTGACTTTTTATGAGACTGACACACTGCCTGCTGCACTAAGAGGACAGCTAAGAAGCTGACGTTTTTTAAAATTAAAGTATAGTGTTTTGCCTTTTTTGTTTGTTTGTTTGTTTGTTAAATACATTTTGAAGCCTAAAATGAAATACATGATTTTACATTCTGACAGAGTCTATTTGCATAACAGGAAATATATTTTACCTGCACATTTCTCTAATTCATATAATATACCTCAGAACCCTATTATCATTTGCTGCAATTACATGGGATTTTAGATACTGTGCATGTAATTTCAGGTTGTGATATATCACAGTTAACAAAATATTTGGCATGGTTTAAACAATGGAGAAGTCTTCTGAAGTGTAAGCCATATACATACGTATGTCTAAGATAAAACGATCCTTTAGAAGGCCATGTTCTATATTAGAAAGCCCTGATTGATATTGGTATATGTAGGCCTTATACATAGCAAGCAATTAGTAAAAAATGGTTGTAGACATTTGTAATTTTCTGCCCTTTTCACTGACTTTCTTTCCCTTTAACCTTGGAAGACTCTAGAACAGTGATGGCGAACCAATGACACGCATGTCAGAGGTGACACGCGAACTCATTTTTTTGGTTGATTTTTCTTTGTTAAATGGCATTTAAATATATAAAATAAATATCAAAAATATAAATCTTTGTTTTACTATGGTTGCAAAGATCAAAAAATTTCTATATGTGACACGGCACCAAAGTTAAGTTAGGGTTTTTCAAAATGCTGACACACTGAGCTCAAAAGGTTTGCTATCACTGCTCTAGAATGAGCCTAGGATTAAGGGCTGCTTTTGTCCTTGTTTCTTAGTTGATATTATGTCAGCCCCTTTATTCAGCATGTCAGCTTCTAGACTTATTTCACAAGGTGATGTATTATGTGTTTTAAGAATAAGACATGGCCCTAGCTGGTTTGGCTCAGTGGATAGAGTGTTGGCCTGCAGACTGAAGGGTCCCAGGTTCAATTCAGGTCAAGGGCACATGCCCGGGTTGCAGGCTGGATCCCCAGGAGGGGGAGGGGGGGGCGTGCAGGAGGCAGCCAATCAATGATTCTCTCTCATCATTGATATTTCTATCTCTCTCTCCCTCTCCCTTCCTCTCTGAAATTAATCTGTATATATAAAAGCCTAAGCAACCATTTGACCAGTAGCTATGATGCGCACTGACCACCAGGGGGCAGATGTTCAACACACAAGCATGGAAACGTGGAACAGACTGATGAATCTCAGAGGGAAGGTGGGGAAAGGGTGGGAAGAGATTAACCAAAGATCTTATATGCATACTAGAGGCCTGGTGCATGGATTCAGTGCATGGATTCATGCAGCAGGGGAGTCCCTTGGCCTTGTCTGCGGGGATTGGGCCGAAACTAGCAGTCTGACATCCCCCGAGGAGTCCCAGATTGCAAGAGAGCGCAGGCCAGCCAAGGGACCCCACCGGTGCACGAATCCATGCACCGGGCCTCTAGTAAAAATATATATATATTTTTAAAAAGAATAAGATATGGTTCCTGTCCTTAAGAATATTGCCATCTCATTAAATACTTTCTTTTCTTCTTTTTCATTAATAGTTTTTGTACAAATAATAACATGGCTGGTATAAACAGTAAATGCCCTATGCTGAAGTGTGCCAATTGGATATTAGGATTTGGAGTTCACCAGTATTTTAGGAAACATTTCTGTTGAGACAGACTTTCAGGAACCACTAATGAAATGTTAATAAATATTTATTGGATATGCAGGAACTAGGCCAGGTACTCTGGGGGTTAAAAAAATGACTGCAATCTAACATATGGCAGATTGCATTAAGGACGATCATTGAGGGATAGGTAAAGTGCTGTGGGAATATTGAGAAGGAAAGGCTGAGACTGGGGGTATGGAAAGGATACTCATTAAATTGGGATTTGAATTGGACCGTTATAGAATTAATAACTTTAATAGGCAGATTTTAAAAATGTGCCTTTATTGTAAGTGCAAGATATTTTGATGGCAGCTTCTTTGATACAGTTGTATTGCTGTTTAACACATTGTGAAACTTTAACCTTTTATTCTAAATCCAGTGATTTTTGAAGCAGGCATTCTCCATGAGTCCATGAGCACTTCTGAACATCACTCCATCTCTTAACTCCTTCCCCAGGGCTAGGGATTAAGAATAAAATGGAATTGAAAAAAAAACACACAACTTGTTGGATTGGGAATGAGAATGCAGATAAAACTACATATAATTGGGCATCTTGTTGCTCATATTTAGCTTAGGGTAAAAAAATGGTTATCCTGTTTCTCATAGCTCAAAAGGTTTACATATCAAATTTTATGGTTTCTGTCTTAGTAATTACATACCTCTTTTTAAAAGCGGTCCCAGCCCTAACCAGTTTGGCTCAGTGGATAGAGCGTCGGCCTGCGGACTGAAGGGTCCCAGGTTCGATTTGGTCAAGGGCATGTACCTTGGTTGTGGGCACATCCCCAGTAGGGGCTGTGCAGGAGGCAGCTGATGGATGTTTCTCTCTCATCGATGTTTCTACCTATCGCTCTCTCTTCCTCTCTGTAAAAATCAATAAAATATTTTTTTTTTTAAAAAAAGAGGTACCAGTTGAGTTACATTTATTAAAATCAGGGCTATCTAATAATAATGTGAGCCACATAAATAATTTTCTAGTAGCCATATTAAAAAAGTAAAGAGAAAAAAGTAAATTTAATTTTAGTAATGTATTTTATTTAATCCAACAGATCAAAAATATTATTTTAATGTATAAACAATTAAAAATTAACATATATTGTATTTTTAAATGCTTTTTTTATCTTTGAAATCCAGGGTATATATTGGCCACATTTCAAGAGCTAATAGCCACATGTACCTAGTAGTTAACATAGTGGATAGTGCAGATGTAGAGGTTGGACAGCTGAATTTTTTATTGTCTTCCAGATACAAATAAAAAGTGGAACTCCCTTAAAACTGTGTTGGGCTCTAGAGATGGTAGCATTCCTTGGTAACAGAAAGCCACAGTTTCACATTTACTGGAGCAGTTTGTTGAGGAGATGTCATAAATGCTATTGTCTTCACTTGTAAAGGGTGGGGTCTGGCTGTTATAAGTGAATGGATTTAAGAAATGTGTTTTGTTTTATCTAAGTTTCTACTGAGATTAAAAAAAAATATTCTTATGGTCAGTAGTTTACAACACTTGTTATTTTAAAATGCTTTTTGTCTTCTGTAGGAATTTCACAATGAATTGGCTCCTATGTCAAGAATCCCTACAGGCACCATCTCAAGAATTTTTTTTGCGATTGACACAGTCTTCTTTACTACCTTTCTATATTTTAGTGTTAATTATTTGTTTTCTTTCTATGATGCAAGTTATTTTTAGGAGAATTAAGTAAGTACCAATGAGAATCAATCACATTTCTAATATGTTATGGAAATATAGTATATAAAATACTTATGTTTAATATTCCTCCAATATTTGTGTATTTGTTTTAGAGCTTCTAATTTCATTCCCTCTTCATCAGTATGTAAAAAATATAAGTTAACCAGATAAAATTTAAGTTTATAAATCTAAACATGTAATATCCAGATTTAGTTTAGGAGTAATATTTAAGTAATCAGGTAAACTTTGACAAACTTGATAATTTACTCAGATTTTTACTTAACATAAGAATAATTTTTTCTATTTAACCTCAATGAAGCTTGTAGTATAAGTGATTTTAATTATAAAGTTTGATTATTTTTTAAATGTTTATCATGTTTGAAAAGGGATTGTGTGTGGCATCTTGATTTTGAGAGCTTAGTTGTTTAAATTATGATTTAACTATATTGGTTTAGCAATTACTAGTGAGTGATAATTGATCTTGGAAAGGATCCTAAAACACTTTTTAAATTATATTTCTGAACTTTCATTTTTAGTCTTCACTGAGTCAGTTACATTTAGGTTCTAAAAGCCATTTGCAAAGACTTGGAGATAGGAAAGTTAGTATTGGACTAGCAGAATATACTTTCAAATGATCAGAACTACTGATATTTCTTTTTATGAGGAAATTTAAGATCTTTTATTTTTCAAATGTTTATTTTAGTAAAAAACATATTTCCTTTCTGTAGTGGTGAGTCCCTGAAAGAAACTGTTACTCTTGAAGATGGACGAATTGGAGAAAGGCCAGAAATAATTTATCATGTGATTCATACTATTTTTTTTGGTTCTCTTGCAATGATTATAGAAGGGTAAGTGTACTTTATTTGACCTATTTAAAAAATATATTATTTTATTGCCTGGCCGGTATGACTCAGTGGTTGAGCATCAACCTGTGAACCAGGAGGTCTTGGTTTTATTCCTGGTCAGGGCACATGCCCTGGTTGCTGGCTTGATCCCAGGAGGAGGCATGCAGGAGACAGCCAATTAATGATATATTTTTAAAGTTTTTTTTTTTTTTTTTTTTTTTTTTTTTTTTTTTAAATATATTTTATTGATTTTTTACAGAGAGGAAGGGAGAGAGATAGAGAGTTAGAAACATCGATGAGAGAGAAACATCGACCAGCTCCTCCTGCACATCTCCACTGGGGGATGTGCCCGCAACCCAGGTACATGCCCTTGACCGGAATCGAACCCGGGACCCCTTCAGTCCGCAGGCCGACGCTCTATCCACTGAGCCAAACCGGTTTCGGCTATTTTTAAAGTTTTTAAAATATATTTTTATTGAGTTTTTAGAGAGAGAGGAAAGGGGGGAAAAAGAGAGAGAGAGAGAGAGAGAGAGAGAGGAGAAACATTGATATGAATGCAAAACATAGTTTGGCTGCCTCCTGCATGCTCCTTACCTGGGATCGAGCCTGCAATCTGGGCATGTGCCCTGACCAGGAATAAAACCGGCAAACTTTCAGTACATGGATGACGCCCAATCAACTGTGCCACACCATCCAGGGCTGACCTATTTTCTTAAGAAGTGTCCTTTCAAATGGTAATTGGTGGATACTTTCAAGAATACATGTGTAAAACTTTATATAATAAACTCAAAGTCTATAAACTTTTTTAACCTAACTGGAGTTTACAAAGGCATTTACTAGTAGTTGTGGAGGTGGGTAGGAGAGTGCAGTTTAAGGAACATTTCCTAAATGGGGTGAAAGTATTTTTTTAAAAATATATTTTATTGATTTTTTTACAGAGAGGAAGGGAGAGGGATAGAGAGTTAGAAACATTGATCAGCTGCCTCCTGCACACCCCCTACTGGGGATGTGCCCACAACCAAGGTACATGCCCTTGACCGGAATCGAACCTGGGACTCTTCAGTCCACAGGCCGACGCTCTAGCCACTGAGCCAAACCGGTTAGGGCTGGGGTGACAGTATTGAGAGAGAAATAGAGATTGGCCTGGCTGTCACTTTCCTTGTGTATATGTAATTTGGGAAGAAGTATTTTTTGGGAACTATAAGAGGGAAGTAGCAAGAGATTATGTCTAGAAAAATAAATAGGGACCAGATTAGGTGGTTTAATGCCAAAATTTGACAGGATCAGATTGCTTTTTAGTAAGATCTCTCTGGCAGCAAAAATTGAGAAAGATTTGAGCAAAACAAGATTAGAAGAAAATAAGCCATTAAGAAGGTGTCACAGTAGAATTTAGAGGAGAGAAGCAATGGAGATGGAGGAAAGGGGCTAAAACTAAAATATTTAGGAATTGGAAACTGCATGAGTAGCAGTAGGGACTGTGGTGGAGGGACCATAGGAAGAGCTGCAACTCAGAGCCAAAGGAGGACTTTTTAAAGGAAGATGTGATCAGATAGAGTAGAAGGCGAAGAAAGAAAGAGGAGTGTGGACTTCAAGGAGTCTGGCTGTAATGGGAATCAGAGTCTAAGGCAGAGGGGTACATTTGTACCGGGAGGGAAAAACTTATGTGCATTATGGGATGGCAGCATTGAGATTGTTCTGCAAACTGTCTGGAACACTAATCATATTTAGAGATGTAGTAGGAGAAAAAACTGGAAAGGCAAGTCAAGGCCGTACTTTAGAGGGTCCTGAAAACTATTTAGATGAGTTTTCACTTATTTCAGTAGGCACTGGGGAGCCATTAGAATTTTGAACAGAAAGTGTCTTATAGTTATGTTTGAAGAAGATTCATTTGGCATTTGGTTGAGCTGGAGGAGAGTCTAAAGGTAGAGATGTTAATTTATAGGCTCTTGCAATAAAATAGCGAGCAAGGGTTGGATACAGAGAAATCCGTGGATTTGCATAATGGTCTAATCTCTAGAGCAGAGAGTTTGTGTTCGAGGGGATATTCTATAATATAATTCAGTGTGCATGATATCTCCTGGAGTTACAAACCAGGTTGTAGTATTGATGTTCATAGGATATCTCATATGTGACTCCTTTTGTCTTTTCCAGCTTGAAATACCTCTGGACTCCTTATGTGTGCATGTTAGCAGCATTTGGTGTTTGTTCTCCTGAACTTTGGACGACACTTTTCAAGTGGCTTCGATTACGAACTGTACACCCAGTGTTGTTGGTGAGTCATTGTTATTTTAGGTTAAGTACTTGTTTCTCTTCTAGTTAATGTAAATGGAAACCACATTGAATACCACTGAAATAGCGTGAATAAGTCACATTATAACTTATGGGTAGAAAAAGAGATCCTGTGGAAAACATTTTTTAATAATTTCTAAGTGTAAAAGAAATGCATTTTAATGCAGACAACTTAAAACATAAAAGGTAAAGAAAGTGAATCAGTACTGTGAGAGGCTATCAAGAATTAATTTTTATATCTCTGGTTTGATTGAGATCTCTGGTATATTTTCAGTGTGAATGGAGCACTTATACTGCCTGCTGTGTGCAATGTGCTTGGAGTACAAAGATAAATAAAACATGATTAATTTCATCATGTAGATTATGGTCTCCTGATCATAAAAGTAGCTAATCAAAAATACTGATGCGCCTGGCTGGTATAGCTCGGTGGGTTGAGTGTCATCCCATGGACCAAGAGATCCCGGGTTTGATTCCCGGTCAAGAGCACATACCTGGGTTGTGGGCTCGATCCCCGATAGGGACATGCAGGAGGCAGCTGATTGATGTGTCTCTCTCATCAATTTTCCTATCTCTCTCTCCTTTTTCCTTCCTCTCTATCTAAAAATCAATAAAAACATATATTTTTTTAAAAAGTATTGATGCTATTGGAACACAGAGAAGGGATACCTAATTCAGTTTTTAAGACTTTCCAGTATAACATTTGAAAGATGCTAAGTTATTAGTCAAATGAAGGGGGAAAAAAAGGGTATTTGTGCTAGAAGGAATAAACACTGATAGGCAAAGAATGATGTAATCAAAGGGTATAAAAACAGAGGAAAAGAAAAAGCATGATACATTTAGTTTTGTTAGCACATAAAATGTGAGGCGAGGTAGGGCTGGTCAAGAAATGAGACTGGAGAAGTTGAAGAGGATAAGGTCACAGAGGCCTCTCAGTGTCTGCTGTGGCACTTGGTCTTACCCTAGAGGCAGTAGGAAGGCATGGAGATTGCAGGCAGGGGTGTGAGGGACAGACTTACAGTTTTCTCTCAGCTCACCCTTACAGTTCCTTGAATGATAGACTTACGGTGACAGACTGGAGCCAGGAAAGATGCTGTCACTCAGGTACAGGCCATGGTAGATGAAAGTAACAAAAGCTTTAATTCATTGAGTGCTCAACATGTGTCAGGTATTTTTCAAAGCATTTCACATGCTACTCAACCCCTACAAACACCTATTGGCTAAGTTTTATTATCAGTATTTTATAGACAAAAAAAAACTAAAGCCTACACTGGTCAAATAATTTTCCTGAGATCACATAGCTTATACGGCTGGACATCAAGATTCACACCTAGGTTTTTCTTATTGCAAAGCCCATTCAGTTCATACTGTGCTATACTGGAGTGAAAAGAATAGTTAGAAGATTAATAAGACTTGGTGCCTGTTAAGTGTGAAAAAGGGAGAAATCATTGTTGTTTTCTATGTTTCTGGTTTACACCAATGAACACGGGACAATAAGGAGAAAGACTTGGGAAGAAAGATGATGAATAATTACCTTTAATATTAGTCATGTTGTATTTTGCCAGTTTTTTCCCAAGGAATTTATACATTTTTATTTTACCATGCTAGTATATTGATGTATATTAGCTATTTTGCCTATGTTATTCCATTGTGTTTTTGTTACTGTTGTTAGTGTTTTAGGTAGCTGTTCAGGAACCTTTGTGTACTCTTCATAACTTAAATTCCTGTCAAAATTGTCAAATATTGATCTGCTATTTGAAATACATGTGTGTTACTGTTTTTATGTTCTGCCTTATAATTATATAGTAAATATGTATCACTTTACCTCCAGTTTAATATGTCTTAAATTTATCATTGGTCTTCAGCCATCTCACTTCATGAGCTAGGTTTCATGCTGACTTAAATTTGTGTAACTATTGGTATGCGCTTGGTCCCAGAGTCAGTGTCTAGTACTTTAAAGTACAATCTGAAATGTATTTACTCATAACCCTTTTGCTTTCATGTTTTAGGCTCTTATTCTGAGTATGGCTGTGCCCACTATAATAGGTCTCAGCTTATGGAAGGAGGTAAGAAAATCAGATTTTTGTATTAAAACTTTATCTATAAGGTAGATATGTGTGTAGGATATTTATATTGAAATACTGTTCTAACAAAATAAAGCCTGGTATTCTTAGTAATAATTTTTTTATCATTAAGAACATGATAGAAAAGTTAAAATATTTTTAGAATACCATCTGATGCAATTTTCTGTTGTCTAATACTGTCATTAATTCAATTTATAATTGGCAAAGGAAATTGCTGAATAAACAGTGTTTATATTAAAAAGTATTTTGGCAACTCCAAAATGTAAATATTTATAAAATAATATAAATTACAATATAGGATGAAACTAATCGCCAATAAACATGTGAACTATTTGACCCCAAATTAATTAATTTAAATTATTTATGATGTGTGTGCATAAAAGACACAACTGGTAATTGCTTGGTAATTATAAAATTATTTATTGAGTCTAGACAGTAAATTAACCATAAAATATAATTTGGGTTGAGAAGACTGAGCAGGTCACTGTCAGAACAGTGTTCTAAAATTGTTTGTAAACAAGTCTCTTTTCAAATACTCTGGAAAAGTTTTAGACTTTCTAGATACTTATTCTTTGGGTGGGTTTTGTTTTTGCATTTTAGTTTTTTCCAAGATTAATGACAGAATTAACTGAACTACAAGAATTCTATGACCCAGATACAGTGGAACTTATGACCTGGATAAAGTAAGAACTGAACTGCCCAATACTGTTGTTAAACTATTAATTAATCATTGTGTGCTATCTTATGGATTCAGGGTAAATAATAATGTTTTTTCAAATTCTCATAAAATTTTACATTGTATTTTTAGGGATATTTAATTTTTTATTGGATTTACAATTCTAATTTTCTAAATGAACTGATCTCCTTTGAAGATATAGCATTGATAAGTCTGAGATTTGAGACTCTCTGCCATCAAACACCTAGAAATGTGGAATAAAAAGGAACAAATACCTTTTATTTGAATAGTCATAGGGTGTTCCCTAGGTTGGAGTTGGACAAATGGTGGATTGCTAGTCTTGGTAATTAAGGTTACCAAGATTTTTTATTTCAATTTTAATGCCCACCCAATACAAGAGATAGGATTTTAGGCCTATGGAAGCAGAGAATTATAACTGAGACAACTTTCCCCCTCCCCCAATATACACATATATAACCAAGGGGCTCTCAGAGGGTAACACTACCAGTGAAAGGATAGACTAGCAAACGATCCATCCAGTGGTAGAGAAAAATGATCAGAAAGCATGACCTTTTTTGACCTCAGCTCTTGGTCAAAAAAATATCTCTGAATTTGTAGCAATGGATCTGAATTAACAAGGGTTTGTAGTTTGAAATTATACTTGACTAATCTAGGAAACCCCAAATCAAGAAATCAACATAAAAAGTGGCTCTGGGTTGGTCTGAAAGACCTGACATATCCTCAACTCAGAGGGTTCCACAAGTAACATTTCATGAAGATTCTCTGTAAAATTACACAACACACGAGGAGACAGTCTAACAGTAAGAATCCAGCTCTCTAGAATTAGACCTTTAGTAATTTCTGAAAATAAAATTATTTTGTGTCAATTAGTTTTATGGCATAGTAGACTACCACAATATTTAGTGGCTTACAAACAATAACCTTATTATTTTGCCCCATTTTGAGGGTTAGCAGTGGGGAGGATTCTTCTGGTCCAGGCCAGCTCAGCTGGGTTTGGATAGTCTGGCATGGCCTCTCTCACATGTCTAGGTTTGGGTAGGTATCAGCTGAGAGCATGGAATTGACTTGTCCATGTGCCACCTGATTTATATGTTTACTAGAGGCCTGGTGCATGAATTCATGCACAGGGGCCTATCAGGCCGGGCCGGCAGGGGAGGTGAGGGACCGAGGGAGGTTGTCTGGCTGGCCCCGCCCCTGATCCAGCCCCTGATTGGGCCGGTTGTCTGGCCACAGTGCGCGTCATAGTGATCGATCGTTCTGGTCATTCCGGTCACTTGGCTTTTATGTATATAGATTGTCTTCAAGCAAGGATCTTATCTACACCCCCCTCCTTAAAAAATTTCTATATCTTCTGCACTCAGAATCATTCCTAATACATAGTAGGTGCTCAGTTTATTTTTTAATGGATCCATAAATAAAATGAAGTGAAGGCTGACATTGAAACATAAGTATAAAATATATTGTAAGTTGCTTGGTATTTCAGAGTTTATATAAATGAGTGATCTAAATAGTATATTTACCTTTCCAGTGTCTAAATCTCTATGGTTCTTTGCAGAAGGCAAGCTCCAGTTGCAGCTGTGTTTGCAGGGAGTCCACAGTTAATGGGTGCGATTAAATTATGCACTGGATGGATGGTGACAAGCTTGCCTCTTTACAATGATGATGATCTTCTCAAGAGAAACGAAAATGTAAGGCATTTTAAATTCTATATTTGGATCTTTTTTAACATCACTCTATTTTAGTATAGTTTTGTAATGATGCATATGTTCCTGATTAGCTGGGAAAATCCAAATAATTTTAAAAGAGTTAATTAGCTTTAATTTTTAAAAAGCTACATAATATAATTATTCTCAAATTATTGAAGGAAAGAAGTCAATTAATGTCTTGATACACTTTGTATTTCCAAGCTAAAAATCTATTACACTGTGGTTTATGTTTCATTGTGGGCTGTTATACTTAGTATAACATTAGAATGGTATCTAGTTACTTAATGTTCAGAGACCATATCATTTGAATTAGACATATATCTATAATTCATGACATGTGACTGATTTTTGTATGCTCTCCTATGCCAGTGATTCTCAAACCTGGGACAATATGCCCCTAGGGGACATTTGGCAATGTCTGGAGACATGACCTAATTATTAGGGCAGATCCCCAGTCAGGGCCCATACAAGAATCAACCAATGAATGCCTAAATAAGTGGAACAACAAATGGATGTCATCTATCTATCTACCTATCTATCTATCTATCTATCTATCTATCTATCTATCTATCTATCTGTCTATCCCTTCCTCTCTCTCTAAAAATCAAATTTTTAAAAAAATTAAAGAGAAAAATTGAAATGAAAAATCCCATGAAATCAAAACTTGAATTTTAGGCATCCTTGGCTCATTCAATATTTTGTGACAATGGTCAGGTTATTTTTAACCTTGCTGACTTTATTTTATGTATAGAATGAGTATAAAATACTCTGATACATGGTAATATAAAAGATTAAAGGAGCTATCACAACTCAATGATAAAAAGACTAATTTAAAAATGGGCAAAGGCCATTTGCAACAGGGATGAATCTTGAGTGCACTATGTTAAGGGAAATAAGTCAGATAGAGAAAGATAATATTGTATGATATCACTTATATATTGAATTTTTAAAAGCTGAATTCATAGAAACATGGAGTGCTTACCAGGGTCTACAGCAGGGGTCCTCAAACTTTTTAAACAAGGGGCCAGTTCACTGTCCCTCAGACCGTTGGAGGGCCGGACTATAGTTTAAAAAAAAACTATGAACAAGTTCCTGTGCACACTGCACATATCTTATTTTGAAGTAAAAAAACAAAACGGGAACAAATACAATATTTGTATTTGCATGTGGCCCACGGGCCGTAGTTTGAGGACCCCTGGTCTACAGGGTAGGAAATTGGGAGATGTTGGTCAAAGGATACAAACTTCCAGTTACAGGATGAGTAAGTTCTGGGGATCTAATGTACGAAATGGTGGTTATAGCTATTAATGCTTTATTTTATACTTGAAAGTTGCTAAGGGAGTAGATCTTAAATGTTCTTACCACAAAAAAGAAATGGTAATTATGTGACATAATGGAGGCTAACATTATGGTGGTAATCATTTTGCCATATTTAAATATATTAAATCAGTGCATTGTATATTTTAAATGCACATGATGTTATATGTCAGATATATTTCAATAAAGCTGAGGGGAAATGGGCAAAGGACTTGAATGTAGCCCTGGTTGGGTAGCTCAGTTGGTTAGACATCATCCTTATATGCCAAGGTTGTGGTTTTGATCCTGGTCAGGGCACATACAAGAATCAACCAATGAGTGCATAAATAAGTGGGACAACAAATCAATGTTTCTCTCTCTCTCTCTCTTTCTCTCTTTCCCCTCCCTTGTTCCCTTCCTTCCTTTCTCTCTTTCTAAAATCAGTAAGTAAATAAAAAATTAAGAATATAAAAAAGACTTAAATGTACATTTCTCCAAAGACGATATACAAATGGCTAATTGCATAGGAATCTATATATATAAAAGCCTAAGTGACCAGCTGACTGGCCGACCAGCAGACCCATTGGTAGCTATGACGTGCAATGACCAGCATGGGGCAGATGCTCAACGTAGGAGCTACCGAGTGACAGCAACTTTGCAGAGTGTCCTCTCGCACTCCAGGACCCCTTGGGGGATGTCGGACTGCCAGTGTCAGCCTGATCCCCACAGGGCAGGCCGAGGGATCTCACTGGTGCAAGAATCCGTGCATTGAGCCTCTAGTACTTTTATAAACTTCCTGAAGGCAGGAATCAAGTTTCAGTGAATATCTTTATTTTCCACAGATAGTACTCAGTCCTAAGAACATAATAGAGAAAGAAAGAGCATAGTGGATGCTTAATGTATAGTTTTGCTTAACAAAAGTTTTGAATGTCCTTTAACATAATTGCTTTAATGATATTCTTTCAGATCTATCAAATCTATTCAAAGCGATCTGCTGAGGATATTTATAAAATACTGACATCTTACAAAGCTAATTACCTAATTGTAGAGGATGCTATCTGCAATGAGGTGGGAACCATGAGAGGCTGTAGGGTTAAAGATTTATTAGACATTGCAAATGGCCATGTAAGTAACCTTTTGGAAATGAATTATTTTTGAGAAAAATGACTTTATTTAAACATGTAATCTTCCAACTTAGTTTGGGAACTTAGCTAAGAATATAATTAAAAGTTATTTAACAATGGGCAGAACTTACTAAAAGTAGTTTGAAGTATTTTTTCAATATACAAAAGAAAAGTTGGATATTTTGGGGGGCGGATTTTTTTCCAATATGTGGATTTCTTACTTATTACCTATACTTATGCATGTTCAACATTTATAAACAAAAGATGGCCAGGGATATAAAGTACAGCATAAGGAATATAATCAGTAATATTGTGATAACTATGTACAGTGCCAGGTGGGTACTAGAAATATCAGGGGGAATACTTTTTAAAGTACATAATTGTCTAACTACCATGCTATACATCTGAAACCGATACAAAATAATACTGAAAAAACATTAAAAAATAAAAAGATGGTATAATTTGAATGATTTTAACTCATAATAATCTAAAGAGGAGCTGGTTGCAATGTCCTTTTTTTAAAAATATGTTTTTGTTGATTTTAGAGAGGAAGGGAGAGGGATAGAGATAGAAACGTTGATCAGAGAGAAACATTGATCAACTGCCTCCTGGAAGCCCCCTCTGGGGATTGAGCCTGAAACCCTGACATGGGCCCTGAACGAGAAATGAATCGTGACCTCCTGGTTCATGGGCCAATGCTCAACCACTGAGCAGCACCAGCTGGGCAATGTTATATTCTTATGTTGAGAAATTTATTGTAATTTGATACATATCTACTATCTTACCTCTCAGTCTGTAGTGTATACTGTATGTGTAGCAAATAAGAAGACTGGCAGGGCAGTGTTGTCTGGAATGGGTACCTTTACTCCTGGGAAAGTTGAGTGTGGAGGACCTTAGGAAAAGTTTATTAGGTCATTAGATCATTCTAGGTTGGAGTGCACATTCTATTCAGGTTGCGGCCAATATTTTTTCCGTTCTTTCCTAAATAATCAGTTGTCTTATCAGACCAGTTTGGAGGTGAGAAATTAGTTTTTATAATTTTCATCTTTCTCTTTCTTCATGACCTCTTAAATTTGTAATATAAACCTATTCTGTTTTCTGCTGCGTGTATTTTGAATTTTCTCTGTTGGTACTTGACATCTGAGATCTTTTGCTTAATTGGTGACAAAATGGAATTTTAGTAAACATCACAGTTATTCAGTAATTACTGTATTGCTATCTGCTATCTGGAGCCTTTTTATTCTGCTTTTGGCTACCTTTATGCTCCAAGATCAGTTTACTTGCATATAATGCCAGGCATGGACTTAAAGCTAATCTATCATTTTACTCTTAAAGTTGGCTCTCTGACATTTTTTGTTGGCATTAGAATAACATTTAGTGTTTTATTATAGAAAATCCTTCAAGCTAGCTAAGCCATCTCAGTGAACATCATTAAGGTGGGAATGTAAAGGTGTGCACTGGATAAGTCATAAAAATTTACTTGTTTGCTAGATAAGTGTAAGTCAGTTCTACACCAGGAGAAATGTTTGAATATACATTACTAATAGATCCCTGGCCAGTGTGGCTCAGTTGGTTAGTGTTGCCCTGTGCACCAAAACATGGTGGGTTCGATATTCGGTCAGGGCACATACCCAGGTTGCAGCCCAATCCCCAGTTGGGTGCATATGAGTGGTAGCTGATTGATGTTTCTCTCTCAAATCAAAATTTTAAAAATACAGGGTTAAGCAAAAGTAGGTTTACAGTTGTGAGTATGCGGAAACAGAGTGTGTTCTTGTATTCTCTATTAGCGTATTATTTTCTACATGAACAACTGTAAATCTACTTTTGCCCCACCCTGATGTTCATTTCTCAGCCATGATAAGGTTCTTAATGGACTATGGAGATATAGCCTTCTACATTTTAGAATTAAATATTTTAAAAATTAGAAACACTTTATACTGGTTTCTCAGTCTCAATGGGATGCTCAAAAGTTTAGTGTATGTGGTTACTCTCTTAATGAAGAGGCTTCTATTCGCTAAACAATATGAGATGTTCACTGAATAATGTGAGATAGTTCATGTTTAGCATAATATATTTCCATATGAATGTAATCATTTGTACATTGCTTTTATTTATCCTATAACCTTAATAAGCTTTTAATATTATGTTTCATATCTCTTGATAGGTGGTTTGTGAAGACGGTGACAAGTTAACCTACTCAAAATATGGGCGATTTTGTCATGAGGTCAAAATTAACTATTCTCCATATGTGAATTATTTCACTAGAGTGTATTGGAACAGGTCCTACTTTGTATATAAAATCAACACTGTGATATCCTTTCAGTCTTGAAAATAGTAGAGACTTATTCCATCTGAAGTAAAATGTTGATTTTCTTCTACCAATGGGGGTCTTTTTGGAAATCAGAATCTGGACATTTGAAGTGTTGCTGCTGCTTTTCCTCTCCTGCCGTTAACTGGACCCAGAGTTCTGTGGGGAATAGAAGATTAAGCATCACTGGCCTTTGGTAAATGTTATAGCTTACCACTCTGCAGTATTCCAGCCAGGGATTCTTCTTACTGTTACATGGTCTTTCAAGATTTCACCTTCCAAACTATTATAAAAATTTCCTCAGAAATCTTTATTTTATCATAACATTGATCTTGAATTTGAATATATTCATGGTCTGAGTATATTTCTCAAACATAACATTTAATATATACTTAATATGATATAATTATAGAATAGAAGAAGAATTATTCTTACATTCAAGGCAGTTTCTAAAGGTATTTTATGCTTTATAATAGGACTGAAATATTACAATAAATAGCTAACGTAAATGTTAGCTGAAAATATGTGGCATTTAAATTAAAGTGGAAATGGCATAAAGGAAAGTGATTTTTAAGGATATATATAAAGGTATATCCAGATTTTCCATGATACTGTTCTCATCTGCTGCTTATATAAGTGAGCACTTTCTTAGTAATTTACATAGTGCATGATATTGCATTTTATTACTTTATGACTTTTAAGTGGTTAGCTTTTGTCACTTATGCTCATAAACTTGATATGAATTTAATCATCATAAATAGTAACTCTCTGTACCTACATATTTTTTAAAACAGACATTTATAAGAATCTTGATCAGGTTTTTAAAAAATACAAATATGGGATTTATAACCTATACACATGTTTTATACTAAAATATTAGGTAAAAAATTGTTATCAGAATAAAAATATGTACACTAAAACGAGCTACAGTTTCTGGAGATATGTGCAGATACTGTTAAATATACCTCTGTTTACAGATAGGCGTATTATAAAACAAAAGTGCTATTATTTGTGAAACTGTGAGGCAGTCTTCAACATTAAGAATCAAATGACAATTATAAAATTCACAGCACTTAATTCCTCTAAGTTAAATATTTTCGTATTTTAATCGCTTATTAAAAGAAAATCTAAAATGACTTACTTGGCTAGGATGGGGGGATGCATGTTTATTTTTATCTTGTATATCTGTTTAGTGACCAGGTTTTCAAAGTGCTGTAAAAATCAGTTTCACTACTCTACATTAAAAGGGAGCATCTTTCCATTATCTTTATTTTCTGTAATATATTTTAAAAGTACACAGGCACAGTCATTCTTAGACTAGCTCTAGGATGCTTTGCTCTTTTGGGGCTTAAGGATTGTTTGATGGCTGTGCCATATCTGGTGCATTAATTTTATTAGTTCTCAAGCTTTTATGTAATTTTTAACAATTCTATTAAGATAGCTGTAGGCAGGGTATTTCAGGTTCTCTGTACATCTTAATAGTGAGTCACTAATATTTAGCTTCAAGCCTTATGAAAATATTTCCATGGTTAACCTAAGTACGTAGAACATGTAAAACGTTGTGACTTAAAAGTCAGCTTCCATATTTTGAAAGGGAAATAGAACAGCCTATTTTCTATGCAGCATGAAATATTTAATTGAATTTTTATTGATTTACATTATAATCAAATATGCAGAATTAGTTTGTTGTGTGTTTTTTGTTTTATTTTTGTTTGTGGTATATTAGTAAGTTGCTTTTGCTTCTGTCAACTTATTTCTTAAATAAAACAGATTTGGAGAAACTTTTAATTGAATTTTTGAAATAATGAATTTTTCATTCAGCATCAGTTAAAAAGGAAAAGTGATCTTCAATATAGAAATAATAATACTGGATATGAGAAGTAAGCTTATTTGTTTCTATTTTAACTGTAGTTAAAACAATAGTACTGGAAAACTGAGTGCATTTAATTAATTTCCTTACATATTTGTAGAGTAACAAATGATTAAGCATTCTGTAAGTAATCCTGTTTGGGTAACTTACAGTTGTTAAGTTTGACAATAAAGATCTATTATGTGCCCTCGCTGGTCAAGGGCACGTACCTGGGTTGCAGGCTCCTCCCTGGCCCTGGCCCTGGTCGGGCATGTGCAGCAGGCAACCAATCAATGTGTTTCTGTCACATTGACATTTCTGTCTGTCTTTCCCTTTCTCTTCCACTTTCTCTAAAAATCTATGGAAAAATATCCTCAGGTGAGGATTAAAAAAAAAATCTATTATGTAAGGAGCAAAGTTTGTTGTATTTGTGTGGAAGGAATTTCTTCAAGAAATATAAAACATACTTTGCCCTTAAAAACATTGAAATAAGTGCCTTAATGTCTTCATTTCAAAGTTTACTTCATATTTTTGAAAAAATATTATCCATTTCTTTTTTTTCCATAAGAAAATTTTGGTAACTTTTTCCTTATTATTAAGCACAATCTCACTATTCTATTTTCACTAATAAGCAAATTTTTGTTAAGGGCAGAGATGAGATTTCTAGCTTGCTAAATTCATTTATTTAGCTCCCAAATGCAAAACAATCCAACAAATAAAACTTACTTGATAAGGTCTGTGACATTGACTCTCTGCTGGTTTCTGTTTATTCTGCCTTTGGCATCTGTATCTTGGTGCTTTTTGTTAGACTGGTGGGTTTTACAACCTCAGGAGTATGCATTGCACTTTGGAACTTCTTTCTTTATTACTTGTGTGTAGACAGCATGTTTTTCAGGATATGAACCCACATTGCCAGTGCCTCTGTGTCGGGGCACTCTTCCACACAGTCCGGATTGATTCAAGGAAAAGCAGAAATGGAGGTCAAAGTGTGTTACAAGTTAGGGCTGAAAAATGTGCTTTAAAAATTATGAATTTCTTGAAGGACACAGTGAATCTGATTAAACTGTTTTGTTTTTGAAAAATTGTTACTTGGCCCGTCTATTTTGAACTGTTAAAACATTTTTATGCCTTTTGTGGGTAAAACTAGTGCCTCTCTTTATAAAATTGGTGGGGTTTCTAAAAGTTGTATGTCAGTTGATTTTTTTTTGTACGTTTATTTTAAATGCATAAACATTTAGAGGGCATATGTTATGAATTATTCTGCATATTTAAGAATCTTCTGTAAAGCAAATAACTACTTCCTGATTTGCATCAATATATTCTCTCTGTATTGGTCCAGTTTTTAAAATAGTTTTTGCTATTTGCTAATAGTTTTAGATCCCAATATGTGTTAAAAGTACAGCTCTAAAAAAGTTGCAAGTGAAATTGACAATTTCTTATTGAAACAATGGCTTAAGTTTTTTAATGTGTAGAGTTAACAGTTTAAATAAAATTAGAGGACAAAATTGCAAAGGAATATATTTGATTCAACTATGTTTCATCCATTAAGGTTTCTAAACATTAAACTTGTTTTTCATAATAAAAAAGATTTGCTGCACTTAATATAAAGGCATCTTGGAACCAAATCTGTTTATAAGTTTCTTAGAATTTGCAATATTTTAATATCGATATATATAATCCTATGTGCAGTTCTATAGGAGATACACTGAACATCTGACCGTTGTAATTAGTGGGATAATAGTATCAGAAAGAAACATGCATTCCAGACATGGCTTGAAATATTTCCTAAAGAATCCTTTCATATTTTATGTTAATAGCTTTGTACAGCTGTTTAACAAAGATGAATACAACTGGTTTTATGTATGTTGACTTATGAATTATATCTATTACATTGAATAGATTAAATGTGCTCATCCTGTAACTAAGGTTATGTCTTTGCAAAAGAATAAAAATTAATTTCAGTAAGTATAAGTCCTTTAAAAGAGTTGGGGTGTCAACTAGTTCACATTTTTATGATGTGTCTCTATTATCATGAGTGAAATTATTTCATGCTTAATTACACTCCCTGTGTTTCCATAATAAAATTCTTGGAAAATGTTTGTTATTTTTTATTTATACATAAACCTTGAGTTCTCATAACTAGTGTTTTTCTAATACATAGTGGTATTTCTTATATTGAACATAACTGGTGCTTTCACATCATACCAATCTTTCTTAGAAAATGGATCAACCACTTTCTTCTTGGCTCCCTTTGGCCACCTTTCTTAAGGCACTTGTTCTTGTTGACCACCATGGCCTGGGAATGGAACCGGCAACCTTTTTTTTTTTTTTTTTTAAATATACTTTATTGATTTTTTACAGAGAGGAAGGGAGAGGGATAGAGAGTTAGAAACATCAATGAGAGAGAAACATCGATCAGCTGCCTCCTGCACACCTCCTACTGGGGATGTGCCCGAAAACCGGCAACCTTTCAGTGCACAGGACGCCGCCCAACCAACACTGGCCAGGGCTGTACTGATTTCTTAAACCTTAATGACATACATGATTATATGTATTTTGAACATATTTACTTTGTAAATGGGGTTAACAATACCAATAGCGGGGACATCAAGAGGTTTGCATAGGAGCTAAATATTGAGAGCTAGCCCGAGAACTGACAAAGTCTGCATCTCGCTGCAGGCTGTCATCCCTGGAGGAAGAGGAAGGGGACCAGGGCGCTGCGGGCCAAGTCCTTCGGGACGACCCAGGTGGGAGGAAACCTCAGAAACGGAAATGGGGAAATTGAAAGCACCCGAGACAAACTGCCTGGCTCACTTTTTTTTTTAATTTAATAAAGTTTAATTTTTCAGAACGTGCAGCTGGTGGGACCTGTTGTTCATGCATCTTCGCCAACACCTGGGGCATCGAGGCCTTTGGTGTTCCTGGTGTCAATTACCTGGGCTCTGTGCTTTGACACTAGTTGAGTAAGCCCTTTACCGAGGAGCTGAGGGCTGCCCTGGCCAGGAACCGAGGATCTTCAGTCTCAGAGGCAACAGCTGGGCACGCGTTGCTTTGTCAAGCAGGACTAGGCTGCTGAGCTCGTCCGGCACTTTGCCTCGGGACTACCCCGATCTGTTCTGGGTCTTTGTCTTTCTTGGCCGACTTCCCAGCATCTTCCTCCTGCTTGTCCTTGGGCAGCACCGCGAAACTCGCGGAGCAGCTGCTACCCCTGCTCCCTCGCTGAGACGGGCTCACAGTCTTCCAAGAAGACGTCGAGGCTCGTCGCAACCCTAATCAGGGTGTTTCTTTCACTCGCCGAGAAACTCCCAGAAAAACGCGAAAAGCCCGCTGGGACCCAGCTTCCCCCAATCATCTCCCGCGGTAACCCGCAGGGGCGTGGTCTGTGGGTCGGTCCCGCCTTCTTCCTCTCCAACCCGAGCCGCGATTGGCCGGCGGCGCAGGGGGGCGGGGCCCGGGGCTCCGCCTCCGCCGGGGCCGCCGCCATCTTAGGTCGTGCGGGGTTCCGGGAGCGTCTGAGCGCGTCCGCGTTCCCAGCGGTTCCGCGGGTCGCATTCCCGGGCCCGCGTCCGTCCGAGTGTCAGGTTGGAGCCGGGCAGCGTCCCTGGGGGTAGCGGCGGCGGGGGCAGGATGAGCGCGGAGGCGGCGGACCGGGAGGCGGCCACCTCCAGCCGGCCCTGCACCCCGCCGCAAGACCTGCTGGTTCGGAGTTCTTGGTTGGAGGAGTCGCTGTTGGAGAAACATCTCCGCAAGCCCTGCCCGGGTGAGCGCGGCGCCGGCGGCCCGAGGGGAGCGGGGCCCGGCCACCGGGCTGCCCGGCGGGCTTCCCGGCCCCCGAAGCCGCGGGCAGCCCGGGACCCTCACTGCGCAGGCGGCGTCCGGGCGCGGAGCAGGCTCTTCGGTCCCCGTGTCCCGGTCCTTGTACTGCGTGCGGTTTGAGCACCGCACGGTGGTCCCCGGAGATGGCTGCCTGGCGGGGGCTGGCTTCCAGCAGACCCCCGGCCGTGTGATCAGTGGTGGGGGCGTTGGGGGGATAGAAACGGCTCCGGTGTAATCCTGACGCCAGCGATGCCGTCGGTGCTCACTTGACTGTTCGTTCCTGGACGAGAGGGTTTCTTACTGTGTATTGCAAAGCGGGGCCGCACCTCACAGTGGGCACGTCCTGGAGGACAGGGAAGGCCGTGCGGCTGCAGGTGGCTGTTGTTGAGGGTGGCAGTGATGGGCGTCCCCGGCCGAGGGCTGTTGGGGAGGAAGGCGGTTTCCAGGCCCCCCTGGGACGGCCCTGGGGTGGACAGGCACCTCCTGGGGCAGGGCTTTGCTGGTCAGGTGGGGATCCGGTGTGGTTCGGGCAGCCGAAGAGACCGGCTTTAACCGCTGGAAAACGACTGCGGGAGGCGTGAGTGTGCTCTCCCCGGTCATGTTACCGCCTGTGTCCTGTTGTTTTTAACTCGTTGCTCTTGACAAACGTTTGTGAAGTGCCTTCCGGGGGTCAGGCTCTGTGCTTAATGCTTCAGGGCTCATCTCATTGAACTCGTTCCTCATCATAGGCCTGTGAGGTAAGGGGTGTTATCTCCGCTGGGCAGGTGTAGGGAGGTAGTTGATGCAAGTGCGACCAATTAAGTTTTGAAACAATCATGCTGGTGGTTTCATCCCGAACGTTGTTTATTTGCTGGGCTGGAAATCTGTGGCCGTGCTCTTCTTACCTGCCACGCGCTTTCTTCTGCATGTGAATACTCCTTTTTAAAAAAAAAAAAAAAAAATATATATATATATATATATATATATATATATATATATATATATAAAATTGATTTCAGAGAGGAAGGGAGAGGGAGAGAGAGAGAGAGACATTAATGATGAGAGAGAATCACTGATTGACTGCTTCCTGCACGCCCCCAAATGAGGATGGAGCCCACGACTGGAATTGAACTCGGGACCCTTCAGTCCGCAGGCCGACCCTCTATCCACTGAGCCAAACCGGCGAGGGCTGGACACTCGTCTTTATCCCTTCCTCTTTACTCCTCTTCCTGACCTTCCCCCTTTCCCAGGCACAGGTCTTACATATCGTATTCCTTAGTCATTACAACTACACAGCTGCTTGGGTTCCTTTTGTTGCCGTAAACCAGAACGCTCAATCCCTTTGCATCTTCCTAATGACAACTTAATTTGAAGAGTTTGTTTTCTTTTCAATCCTAGATCCTGCACCGGTTCAACTTATAGTTCAGTTTTTGGAACAGGCTTCCAAACCTTCAGTTAATGAACAAAACCAAGTTCAACCTCCACCGGATAACAAGAGAAATCGCATTTTAAAGCTACTTGCTCTGAAAGTGGCTGCACATTTGAAGTGGGACTTGGACATATTGGAGAAAAGGTATGCGAGATTCAGGTGAAGTTTATTGCTTTGGTGGCTCCGGAGCTGGGAGAGTCTGGCCAGGCCGAGGATGTCAGATGTGTTTGTCCTCCCAGCCTTTAGCCCTCACCCGAAGGCCCTCAATAAAATGGTGGGATCCAAAAATATTTAAAAATGAGTAAAAAGGAAGAAATTTATTTTGAAGTACTATTTAGATAGCTTGGTTTATTTTTATATATGCTTTTATGATATCAGCCTTTAAAATGAAAGTTATTTTCCTGTATATTCTTGATAAAATATGCAAGTATTTTTTAAGAAAGTATTTGTGTTAGATGAATTTAAATCACCTTTTAAAGTAAAAACTATTAATATCAAGGCAGTTAATGGTGATAATGATTTGATGTGGTGACTAAAAAAATTCTCACTTAAACAGTTTTAAGTGTTTCAATTTACTTTTACATATCTGAAGGAAATGGATAAAAATTAATGCTATAACCCTGGCTGGTGTGGCTCAGTGGGTTGGAGCATCAGCCCATACCCGGAAAGGTTGTGGGTTTGACTTCCTGTCATACCTATGTCGGGGGAGCATATGAGAGGCAACTGATCGATGCTTCTCTCTGATCTTTCTCTCTCTCACTCTCTCACTCTCTCTCTCTCTTTCTCTTTCTCTCCCCGCCTTCTCCCCTCTCCTCACCTCCTCTTCTTCCTCTCTTCCCCTTTTCCTCCTCCAGTACCCCTCTCTGAAAATCAATAAACATATCCTTGGGTGAAGATTAAAAAAAATAATAATGCTATGTTACATAATATTATGAATTATTTGCTATTGAATAATAATTCAGTTAATTTTACTGGTCACAAATCAATAACTCTCCCAAAATATCTTATTAGGATCAGTGTTTATTTGTTTACAAATAAATACTTTCAAACTATGCCAGGGTGAAAATGGTTTATTTTTATCCTCTTCTCACAATTTAAATAGAAATACCTTATAGAAAATTTGAAAATATTCAGAAAATAGGAAATAATAGGAGCGGAGAAAAGTATTTTTAATATTTTTGTTGTTTTTTTGCTTTATTTTTAAACAAAGTGTGATCATACCCTATATACTGTTTTGATTTCTTTTCCCCCATATAACAGAATATCATGAACGTTTTCTCATTTTATGTGTATTTTGAAGATAATTCCATTGTATAATTTATTAACTTTTCCTTCATTGATAGTCATTTTGTTTTCTAGTTTTTCATATTTATAAATCACAAAGCCTTAAATATCTTTGTCCTTAAATCTATCTGAATTTTTAGTTACATTCATAGTTTAGATTATTAAATTGGTGGATCAGGTAGTATAAACATTTTTGTTACTGTTGTTCATCCTCTCACCCTAGGATATTTTTTTCCATTGAATTTTAGAGAGAGTGGAAGGAAGGGAGGGAGTGGAAGAGAGAGAGAAACATCGATGTGAAGTAGACACCTGGATTGGTTGCCTCTCATACATCCCTGGATTGGGGCCAGGGATTGGATCTGCAACCCAGGCACATGCCTTTGACTGGAATTGAACCAGAGACCCTTTGGTGTGAGGGCCAACGCTCCAACCACGCAGCCACATTGGCCACAGCTAGTGTAAACATTTTTAAGGCACAAGTTGCCAGATTGCATTCCAGGAGAGTTGTACGAATTTATAACTCTCATTAGCAGTGTTTAAATATTTTTTCCCACCACCCGTTCTCTAGCATTACATATTAAAAATTTTTTAAAATATATTTTTATTGATTTGAGAGAGAGAGAGAGAGAGATAGAAACATCAATGATGAGAGAGAATCATCTATTGGCTGCCTCCTGCACTCCCCACACTGGGGATTGAGCCTGCAATCCCGGCCTGTGCCTTGACGGAATCAAATTGTGACTTCCTGGTTCATAGATCGACGCTCAACCACTGAGTCATGCTGGCTGGGCAACATATTAAAATTTTAAAAATTCTTTAATCTGAAACCTAGCTATTAATAGACTCAAGAGGGATAGCAACAAATAGCAATGTGTACAAAAAGTGTGGTGTTTATGGTATAGTTGGAAAATTGAACATCCATTGGATATTTGGTGATAAGCAATTGAAAAATTTTTAGATGTGAAATTAATACTATAAATATGTTAAGAGTTACTTTTTGGGAGCACTATTCTGAAATACTTAGGGAAGAAATAATTTAATATTGGAAATTTGCTTCACAATAAATGGGAAGGAGGGAAGAGGGTAAGAGTAGAGATGAAACAAGATGGGCCATCAGTTGATAATTGCTGAACTGAATGATAGGGCATGGGGACTCGTTATACTATTCTGTCTACTTTTGTATGTTTAAATTGTTTTCAAAATACAAAATTTTCAAATCTTAAAATTGGATATTTTCATATAAGTTGAGACAATAAGATGGCCCTGTAGATTTAGTCCTTTTAACAATGTAATTCTTTTCAGTGAAGATACTCAATTGTATATTTCGTGCTTCTTATGCAGCCAACATGCAGACATGTACCTTTTGCTTCTTCCTTTTAAGTTTGTCTGTTCCAGTATTGAACATGCTGCTGAATGAACTGCTGTGCGTCAGCAAAGTTCCTCCTGGGACCAAGCATGTAGACATGGATCTGGCCACTTTACCTCCAACCACTGCCATGGCTATACTTCTCTACAATAGATGGTAAAAAAAAGAAAAATTTCTTTTTTTCAGAGTACGTTTATTAAAGCTGGGGACAGTGAAACAAGAAAGGGCTTAGGATAGACGAAGCAACAGGCGAGAGCCTATGCAGGATGGCTTTGTTTCTTTAAAAATGTTAGAGGAAAGAAATGAAACTGGGCGGGGCTGCTTTGGCTCGCTGAGAAGTCAGAGAAAAGGGGGCCTTGGAGACAGGATCGGGGTAAGCCCCCTGCTGCTGCCCATGGCTCCCGTGGTTTCAAGTCTCGTAGGGACCCTTAAAGTTGAGGAGATGCATGCCTCTGGGGAAAAGAAGGGGAAGGGAAAGGCGCAGGTGTGCTTCCAGGATGGAGAGCATAATGGTAACTTTTCTTACAAACCTAACGTGTGTTGGGCAGCCTCCATTTAATTCCACTCTAGCTTCCAGGTGTGTGCATTTAAGGGTTCCTTATACTTCATAGCTCTCCCAGAGGATCTTGGGAAGTGAGTTTGATGGAAAAATCTTGTGACTGCATAGATGGAAAGCATTCTGATTTTAAAAAATTGTGGATGATTTAGAAAGTTTTTATGTCAATTCACACTCCCGGTAATTTATAATATGAATCTTCTAAGGAATACTTGAAAAAATAATTAAAGTGACATTTATAAGGTATTAAATTTTCTTTTTCCTGTGTTTTCTTCAGGGCAATTAGGACAATCGTTCAAAGTAGTTTTCCTGTCAAACAGGCAAAACCTGGACCTCCTCAATTAAGTGTGTAAGTTGGCAGATATAACTCTTACCTGGCACTTTTTTCATATGATCCTTACTTGGAAATTTTTTCATCAGATTAAAAAAAAATTGCAAATCTTTAATAACCTCTACATAAGTGACAGAGCGAAAATTGGAGGGCAAGAGGCCTTCCTCAGAAGCTGAAGTTGGAGGAGTTAGAGAATCATGTAGTGTTCTGCGTATTTAGCGTAGAGAGCTCTGAAAGAGAAGGGGAGTGCTTTGTGAATTGTGCCTTTCATCTTAAGTATTAGCTGACCTTCAAAATACTATGATTTTTTTCATTTAATTAAATTTACATGAAGATATATTTGTTTTTATGGGGGGAACTATTTTAATATATGTAAATATTATTTTAGAGTACAAAAGTTACTACAAAAGTTTGATCATATCTGGAATTTTAAGCCTAATTCTTAAATCCCAGGTGGCAGCTTATTAAAATTTGGAGCTAGAGAGCATAGATTCTAACTTGAAATAAATAAGCTTTTGCTGCCAGTAAGTTTTATTCTTTAATTGAGGTGTTTTTTTTTAATGTGAAGCATATGAGAAAATAATGGTAAAAGAACATTTTAATTCAATTTTTGTTTTTTTAAGCATGAAAAGAAATAGCTTGAAAATATTTTTATTAAAATATAATCTTGTTTTCAAGGATGATGCTTTTAAGTTTTGAATGTTCAGTTCTTGGAGTAACATTTGATACTCTGCAATTATTTCTCTTTTAGTATGAATCAGATGCAACAGGAGAAAGAGCTAACAGAAAATATTTTGAAAGTGGTGAGTGTTGGCATCAGTTATACTTTAACATTCTGGGACACATTTAGAGCATATTTAGATGCTTCTCCTAACCTTAGGTATGTGAGAGTTGGCAAAGTCTAGGTGCAGTGACATTTAGGTTTTCACTGTTTGAACACCGCTTGCTAATATGGTAACTTGTACAGATTTTCATTGTTAATTGATAGAGTGCTTTGCTACCATTCTGTTGTCGAATATTTCATAATACTTTAGCAGATATGATATCTTCATATACTCTAAAAATTTTACGATAAACATTATATTTTTAAGTTACTTTTGTAGTTGAAAAAATACAACAGATATTTTTTCAATTGATCTAGTAATATAAAAGTAGAAATGTGGGAATTGCCATAATTTAAAAATGATCTCTAATTCTGTATTTAGCACCTAAAAAAATTTTTTTTTAATTTTAAGGTAACTATTTCAACAAATTTAATTGCATTCCTATTGTGTTAAAAAGTTTTTTTAATAGCTTAGTACACTAAGCTACTAAGTATCCTGTAAATGTATTTTGATTAGTCCATTGCTGCCATTTTTGTATTTTAATAATTTGTTTATTGAATTTTTATAGCTAAAAGAACAAGCTTCTGATTCTATTTTGGTACTAGAGGCAGCCCTTAAGTTGAACAAGGATCTTTATGTCCATACAATGAGAACATTAGATTTATTGGCCATGGAGCCAGGCATGGTAAATGGAGAAACCGAGAGTTCTACAGCTGGATTGAAAATCAAAACCGAGGAGATGCAGTGTCAGGTATTTATTTCAGTATTTAATTAGTGCATGTCAAATTTTTGGAAATCTTAGAGACCATTCCAGTATTATTTTGTTGTTGTTAATCCTCACCCAAGGATATTTTTCCATTGATTTTTTTAGAGAGTGGAAGGGATGGGGAGAAGCAGAGAGAAAGAAACATCAATGTGAGAGAGACGTATTGCTTGGTTGGCTCCTGCATGTGCTGCAACCAGGGACTAAGGCTGAGTATTGAGCCTGCAACCGAGGTACCAGCATGGAAGCTGGCACCCTTTAGTCTGCTGGCTGATGCTCTATGTATTGAGCCAAACTGGCTAGGGCTTTTGAAAATATGTATATTTTTATTGATTTTAGAGAGAGGAAAGGAGAGGGAGAAAGAGAAACATCGATGGGAGACAATCACCAATTGGCTGACTCCTGCACGCCTCTTACTGGGGATTGAGCCTGCTACGTGGGCATTTGATCTGATCGAGGATCGAACCGTGACCTTCTCGTTTATAGGTTGATGTTCAACCACTGAGCCACTTTGGCTGGGCAATCATGTTAGACTTAAAAAAAAAAAAAGTAGGCCTTATTTACTTATATTGTTATTTTTAACATACTTTTATTGATTTTAGAGAGAAAGGGAGACAGAGAAACATCAGTGTGAGAAAGAAACATTGATGGGTTGACTCCTGCGCCCCCACTGGGGACTGAGCCCGCAACCCGGATATATGCTCTGACCGGATATCGAACCCTGACCTCCTGGTTGATAGGTCGATGCTCAACCACTGACCACACCAGCGGGGCCCCCTCCTCACACTTTTGGAGCGATTCCCCAGTATCTCTTCCCCTCTTCTATTTTAGAAGAACTCTCTACCATCTGAGACTTGGTGGGAGGAGGCAGAGCTTGCTTCTAGTAATAGAGCTGAAATTACAAAAAATGAGCTTTCTCTAGCCTTACCTGCTTGGGGGCAAGAATGTCACACGGACACATACATTTAGTTTAGACTGCATCAAGAGCTAGAATGTCAGTGAAGTGGGGATGATAGAGAATCCATTGTGATGATGAGTAGCAGCAACAGTGATAGTAAAATCTAGTTTGCAGGGTCAGTACTAGTACAGGCATATGTAGCTCCTGCTTTCAGTGTTTCTAGCACTGGTGGCTGAGGCTGATAGGAGCTGTGGAGTCTAGTGTTGAGGTGGCTGCTGCAATGGTCTCTCATTAGACCGGTATGGTTCTTGTCCTGACTGCGTGCCTCCCTTGCCCCTTTGTTTAATTCTGTAGGCCACCTGAAATCTTACCGGTAAATCTATTTTCCGCTTCGTCAGAGTTGGTTTCTGTTGCTTGTAATGAAGGTCATTAATTCACTTCTCGTTGAAATGTTTTTTTCTTATGGATGTACCTGTATTTTGCTGAGATAAAGATAATTTTGGATTTTGTCAACTTTTAAGTACATGAAAAATTACTAAGTAAATTGGTGTTCATTACCATTTTAGGTGTGTTATGATTTGGGTGCAGCATACTTCCAGCAAGGCTCTACAAATTCAGCTGTCTATGAAAATGCCAGAGAAAAATTTTTTAGAACCAAAGAACTAATTGCAGAGGTAAATACGGTCATACCAGGCACATAATATTCAATCCTTTACAATATTGTACATTTTTTGGCTTTAATATTTTTGATAAACGGTGTTTATTGTAGTAGTAACTCTGCCAAGTTCAAAAAAAACACTGAAAACGGTTGTTAAAAATCTATACCACTACTGCCTGGAAATAACCCCTGTTGTCATTTTAACTTCTTCTGGTTTTTATTCTTTATGTATGTATTTATATAGTTAAGCTTATTCTGTATATACTACTTTGTGTCTTGCTTAAATCTTGAATAGACATTTAAAATGTGTTCTATTCTGTGATTTGCTTCATTTCCTGATGTTAGGGTATTTAGGTTGTTTACTGGTTTTATTTATTACAAAGCAGCAATTTTATATCTCCAAGCATAAATTTTTCTTTGGATTTTAGTTGCTTTCAAGTTAAATTCTTGCAGGTAGTAATTGCCACTTCCAGTGGTTATTTATTTATTTGTCCTAATCCTCACCCGAGGACATGCTTAGAGAGAGGAGACGGGAGAGGGAGAAGGAGAGAGAGAAACAAACACTGATTGGTTGCCTTCTGTAAGAACCCAAACCTGGGTGTGTGCCCTGACCGGGAATCAAACTGACAACCGTTTAGTGCACAGGAGGACACTCAACCAACTGAGCCACTCGGGGCCCACTGTTTTTTATAGGCTGTAAACCAACTTGCTTTGCCAGGTACCTTTCTCTAAGAGTACTCTAATCAGCAGTGACGTTTCTTTTTTAAATTGCTAATTTGGTGAGTGAAATATAGTACCTTTATAAATTTTGTGTTTTCTTAGTTCTTAATAAGGATAAACTTTTTCAAGTGTTTATCATTTGCATTTTTCTTTTTATGATTCAGACAACTGAAATTTGAAGTGTATAACTGTTTTTGTATGCCTGGTGCCTAGAACATGTCCCACTTCAGACTTCTTTCATCACCAGAGAAAACAAATTTAAATTCTCCAGAGATCTATGTTAATTCTAATCTGGGCTTACTGGGAATCCCCATTTTACTTTGCCTGGGGTACTCATCAAATTTCTAATTTTATGGCATTTAGGGAGAGTAATTTAAAGCTTTAAATTTAAAAAAATGTCTTTAAAACAATTTTTCTGTTTTGGTAGAAGCATTCCTGTTCTTTCTAGTTGAGTGAAGATTGAGCTTCCTCTGTTCTCCCCCTGTAATCTTCTGCCAAGTATTATGTATTTTTAAATATTTTAAGTTTCTAACAACATTTACTCTGTTAATCAAATTCTTAATTGTCATACCTACTTAGAGTGATAATGTCTACCTGTATGTTCGCCTGAAAACTCTAAACCAGGAGTCAGCAAACTTTTTTGTAAAGGGCCACATAGTAGATACTTTAGCTTTTGTGCACCTTACATAGTATTTGTTGCATATTCTCATTTGTTGTTTTTTTCCCTTTAAGACCCAAAGAATTATTCTTAGCTCAAGGGTTCTACAAAAATAGGCTGCAGGCTAGATTTGGCCCATGAGCAGTCATTTTTCTGACCCCTGTTCTAAACTTTTAACCTGTATATTTTTTATGTTTCCTCCAGCCCTGAATTTTTCTTTAACATTTTCTTGTATTGTTCAGATGCACTAAGTGGGTGTTAGACTATTGTTTCTGTTACATTGATGGATAATGATATATACCTCTTACTTTACAGATAGGTTCATTATCTCTTCATTGTACCATAGATGAGAAGCGGCTAGCTGGCTATTGTCAAGCATGTGATGTTCTCGTACCTTCTTCTGATATTACATCTCAACAGTTAACTCCATATAGTCAAGTCCATATTTGTTTGAGATCTGGCAATTATCAGGTAAGTCTTATGATGGAGTTGCATTAGTGTAGTTGAAAAATTTTGGAAGCTAGATAGAACTGAATTTGAATCCTGGCACTATCATTTAGTATGTGTCTGATTTGTGGCAAATCAGACTGTGAGATTGGCCTATAAAATAGTGGTAGTAATTATCCAATTTCATAGGCTTCTTGTGAGAATTAAATGAGAAGTTACTGCTTATAAACTCTGAGGCAAAGCACTATATAGATGCTGACTATTATTGACACGATCCTTTCTTGAAGTTACACAGTTTTCCCATTTTAAGTGAATTCTGTAAGAAACTTTATATGCAGGACTTTTAACTTTTAAAATTACAGGTAGAGAACTTTTAGTGTTATGTAGCCTAAAGTTTTTTTAAAATTTTCAATTACAGTTGACATTCAGTATTGTATTCATTTCAGCTGTACAGCACAGTGATTACACATTTATATAACCTACAAAGTGATTCCCCCAATAAATCATGCACACACCTGACACCATGTATAGTTATTAGAATATTATTGAGTGTATTCCTTAAGCTATACTTTACATCCCATAACTATTTTATAACTGTCTGTCTGTACTTCTTAATCCCTTCACCTTTGTCACCCAAGCCCCTCCCATCTGGCTATCATTTGTATGCCTGGTGTCTAGAAAATGTCTCACCAGAGGAAAGCAGACCGAAATGTTCTCTGTATCTATGAGTTTGCTTCTGTCTTGCTCGTTTATTTATTTTGTTTTTTAGATGCCATATATAAGTGAAATCATATGGTATTTGTCTTTCTCTGACTTATTTCATTTAGCATATACCCTCTATATAGAGACTAAAGTTTTGGGTCTGATTTGAAAGTATAACCTTGTAGCCTAGCCTTACTATAGCCACTGCAAATACTAAGACTGGAGGAGAAAGTGAGCGGCAGTTTTGATAGTTTTGGATGGTACGTTGCATGAGGGAGGGAGCATCTGAGATCTTGTTCCCCGGCAAGTGTTGTCAATTGGCTCAAATATCTCTTACACAAATTTTCATTCATAAATAAGTGTAACATTTTGTGATTTTTCCTCAATGTGTATTTTTACTATAGAAAGACTTATTTTAAAAATTTATTTTTAAATTTAATATTTTCGGGGGAAAGGCTTTATTTTGGGGGGGGCATGGGAGACTTTAAAAGTAAAGAAACTTTGCCATGATTTTTGAAATGGATGCAATTTTATGTCTGTGTTCTAGGAGGTAATAAAGATTTTCATTGAAGATAACTTAACCTTCGGTTTACCCGTCCAGTTCCGACAGTCAGTACTGAGAGAACTCTTTCAGAAAGCTCAACAGGGGTAAGTAAGTAAATCAAAGAATTACTTTTTGATTTTTGAATAAAAGAGCAAGTGTGCATTTCAGGTTTATCTGAAACACACCTCCAAAGTACCTATAAGCCTGTGACAATACTTTCACTTTTGTTAGAATATAGAAATTAACATAGTCAGAGGAACCCTTAAATCAGGGGTCCTCAAACTACGGCCCGCAGGCCACATGCAAATACAAATATTGTATTTGTTCCCATTTTGTTTTTTTACTTCAAAATAAGATATGTACAGTGTGCATAGGAATTTGTTCATAGTTTTTTTTTAAACTATAGTCCGGCCCTCCAACGGTCTGAGGGACAGTGAACTGGCCCCCTGTTTAAAAAGTTTGAGGACCCCTGCCTTAAATGTTCTATTAAAAAGTGCTTGGGAAAAAAAGATTATACAAAGCAGAATTCAATTCTGTTACCTAATTTGTAACTAAATTGTCCCTTAATAAACTCAAAACTTTTCTGTTATGCTTTCCCCCCTGACTTGGGTATTTACTAGTGTGCCTGCATATCCTAAAATCTTAATCTCTCAAGAATAAATGGCTCATTCTTGTGAATTTAGTTTTGTAATATATACCTTTTTTCATTTAAAAAAATATTAGTGCATCTACTTTTGTATTCTACAGAAATGAAGCTCTAGATGAAATCTGTTTTAAAGTCTGTGCCTGTAACACAGTCCGTGATATATTGGAAGGTAGAACAATTAGTGTTCAATTTAACCAGCTATTTCTTAGACCTAATAAAGAGAAAATAGACTTTCTCCTTGAGGTAAGACATTATTTCCCCTTTTGACTTACAGTTTTGCTTTAAGACCAGTGATGTCTTAGTTGCCAAATCCAGTGCCCTCTTTTCTGTCTTCATCTGACCTGATAATTGATAACTACTGACAGACGACACTCGCGCTTCCCTCTTTCCTATTTCTCCTACATTATTGGATTTTCCTGGGTCCTTCATTGGCTTCTATTTTACTCTCCCTTTAGTGTTTCTGTTTTACAAAAGTTTTGTCCTTGGCTCTTTCATCTTCTCAGGTCATTTTTTATTCTCAAAGTGTCAGGCACCTTTTCTATCACCTGTTTACTAAAAACTCTCAAATCACACCATTAACCTCCTCTCATGTCAGTTCTAGAGTCTGTGCTTCTACGGGATCTTTCAGCCTCTTTATTTTATTGTTATAATGTAATAGACATTGAGAGAAGTACATAAAGCGTAAGTAACACCACTTAGTTCCAAAGTGCACCATTACCAACACTGTAAAAGTCCTTATGCTCCTTCCAGATCCTCTCTGCCTCTCTGAGGAAATCGCTGTCCTGCCTTCGATGATAATCCTTTCCTTGCTTTTCTTCAGAGTTGTATCACCTTTATATGCACCCTTAAAGAATATTCTTTAATTTTCCTGTTTTGAGCTTTTATATAAATGAAATCATACAAAATGTATTCACTTTCTTTGACTAAACATATATTTGTGAGATTTTTTTTTTCAAGTTGTTTAATGCAGATACAGGTTTTTGTTGTTCTTTTAATCCTCACTTGATAATTTTTCCATTGATTTTTTTTTTGGGAGAGTGGATGGGGGGGAGAGAAACATCGAATGTGTGAAAGACAGATTGATTGGTTGCCTCCTGCATGTACCCCACACTCTCCTGCGATTGCGAATGGGGCCAGAGATCCACCCTGCAACTGAGGTACATAATTTTTAAAAAAATATATTTTATTGATTTTTTTTACAGAGAGGAAGGGAGAGAGAATTAGAAACATCGATGAGAGAGAAACATCAATCAGCTGCCTCCTGCACACCCCCTGCTGGGGATGTGCCCGCAACCAAGATACATGCCCTTGACCGGAATTGAACCTGGGACCCTTCAGTCCGCAGGCCGAAGCTCTATCCACTGAGCCAAACCAGTTAGGGCGAGGTACATAATCTTGACTGGGAATGGAACCCGCACCCTGAGCAAAATCTGCCAGGACCAGATACAAGTTTTTGTGTGTGTGTTTTTTCACATTGCTGAAAGGTGGTTTTTTCCAAGGTGGAATTAATTTTAATCCTACATTTTATATATCCAGCATACTATCATTTCAACATAAAATTAGTGTAAAAAGTTGAGAGATTTTACAATCTTTTTCATACTAAGTTTTTGAAATCTGTATTTTTCACTTCGAGATCTCAGTCTGTACTAGTCATATTTCAAATAATCAGTAGCTGTATGACTTCTGTATTGCACAGTGCAGATCTACAATGTGGCAGGTGGCACGTGTTTTAATACTAATAGTGAAATATGTTCCATGCCTGTAAGGTGTTTTAACATGATATGACAATGCCACAATTTATTCATTCTTATGATAAACATTTGTATTGTTTATAGTTTTTTGCTATCATGCTGCTTGGAATACATACTATTTGTCTGTTTATACAGTTAGAGGAAGTGTATATGAAATCTTACTTTTATAATATCAAAGTTTTTTTGCCACCAGCATGCATGAGAATTCTCATTGGTCAGCATCTTGGGATTTTTTTATTTGCCTGTCAGATCATTGTATAATGGTATCTCACTGAGTTTTAAATTTCCATTCCCCTCTAAGGAATTTACCAGCTTTTCATTTACTTTTTGCTCACATAGATTTCGTCTTTTGAGGTATCTTTTTCAAGTGGTATGCCTTATTTTTCTATTGGATTTTATGTTTTTTGCAGACATTTTGGGTGGTTCTTTATAGCCTTTGTCTTTTACCATGTTTATATATTTCAGGTATCTTCTTTGAGTTTGACTTCTCTTTTAACTTTCTTTTTATTGTTTTAGAAGCTCTTAATTTTAATATAAAGTTTATAAAGGTTTCATGATTGCTGTGTCTTATTTAAGAAAGCTTTTCCTATCCTATAGTCATGAAGATAGTCTCATAGTTTATTTTCTAAAAGCTTATAGCATACCCTTCCTTTCACATTTGGGTCTTTAATCCATCTATAATTGATATTTTTGGTGTCACATGAAGTAGGGGGTCCAATACCTTTTTTTTTTTTTCCTTATATGACTGTTGGTTTGTTCCTGTACCATTTACTGAATGGTCCATTTTTTTTTCTTCCAATCCCGAGTGCTGCCTTTATAGAACTCCCAAGTGTGTATGGCCTGTTTCTGGGCTCTATTCTGTACCACTTTTCTATTTGCCTATACATATGTCAGTATTCCTATGTCTTGATATCTAAAGCACAAATGTTGTTTTGCAAAGTTGTATTGGCATGCTTGTCCTTTGCATTTTGTTGTAAATAGTAGATTCAGATTGTCAAGTTTTACAAATAAGCCTGATGGATTTTTCTTTGGAGTTAGTTTACATTTAAAAACCAAGAAGAATTAGTAATTTTTATAATATTGAGTATTCAAATCCATGAACTGGTGTAGCTATTGATTTATTAAAAGGCTTACGAAATTTTTAAAAATATGTTTTTTATTGATTTAAGAGAGAGGTATGGAGAGGGAGGGAGGGATAGAAACATCAATGATAAGAGAGAATCATTGATCAGCTTAGGCATTTTTTAAATGTCCTTCAGAGCTTTTTAGTTTTTCCATAGAGGTCTTTTTTGTTTTTTCAAATATGCATTTAAAAGTAGTTTATGAATTGGTACAGAGCTAGAGTTGTATAATGATTTTGTTTCCAACTACTTTGCTAGACTCTTAAAAAATTCTCTTAGCCCTAGCTGATTTGGCTCAGTGGATAGAGTGTTGGCCTGCGGACTGAAGGGTCCCAGGTTCCATTCCGACCAAGGGCACATGTCTGGGTTGTGGGCTCATCCCCAGTAGGGGGCGTGCAGAAAGCAGCCAATCAGTGATTCTCATCATTGATGTTTCTATCTCTCTCCTTTCCCTTCCTCTCTGAAATCAATAAGGAAATATATATTTTTTAAAGTTCTATTAATTTATCTGTGAGTTTGTTTTTCTGAACAGTCTCATTTGTAAATAACGCATTTTGCTTTTCCCCTCTTCTAACCTTTTCATTTTTATTTCTTTTTAATTGTTCTTACTGCGCTGACTGTGACTAGTACAATGTTCAGTATAAGGGGCTCTGGTGCGCTTCCTGGTCTCATTCTCAGTTCAGAGGAAAAGCTTGCACTGTTTCACCATGTGGAATGATGATAATTTTGTTTTTCCTGTAGCTCTTCCTTATGTGATTAAGGATGTTTTCATCTATCCTTAGTTCACTAAGGGCTCTTTTTAAAAAATCATGAATGATTTTTAGATTTTATCAAATGTTTTCTCTATGTCTATTACAGTCTTGTAATTTTATTTTTCTCTTCTAATCCATTAATGTGGTGAAGTATATTAATTGTGTTAAACTATCTTTGGAACAACCAATTAGGTCATGATTTTTCAAAATCTTAATTGACATGATTAGCATAACTGCTTCAGGTGTATGTCGTGATTTTTAAAAAATATATATTGCTTGATTTGGTTGGCTAATACTTTAAGATTGTTACACATTTTTGTGCAAGACTGATGCATTTGCTTTTTTTTGGTCTTGCTTTTGATTTTGGTTTCATTGTCATGCTTACCTTATAAATGCACTAGAGACCCGGTGCACGAATTTGTGCATGGGTGGGGTCCCTCGGCCTGGCCAGCAATTGGGGCTGATCAGGGCCATCTTGCCCAGTCCCGATCGGGGCCAGCTGGCTGGGGGGATGGACCGTGGGAGGCTGGCTATGGGAGCGCACTGACCACCAGGGGGCAGCTCTTGCATTGAGTGTCTGCCCCCTGGTGGTCAGTGCGCATCATAGCGATGGGTCGATCGGTCGTTCAGTCACTTAGGCTTTTATATGTAGAGATTGGAAAAGTTAGTGTAAAAATGGAACTCATTGCTTCTTTTGATGTTTGATAGAATTTCAGAAATGAAGTATTTGGGACTAGAGGCTTTTTTGTGAGAAGATTTTTGGCTGTGGGTCCATTTTATCAGTGATTGTAGAGCTATTCTTCCTTAATAGTTTTAAGAAGTTATTTTCTAAGAATTTGTTTATATCATCTAAATTTTTGTGTTAGTATTAAAGTTTTTATTACCTTTATAATGTTATAACATTTATAGATATGTTCCTTCTTGTTTTTAATGAGGCTTTTAAAAAAATTGAGGTGAATTCACGAAACGTATATTACATTACTTACCAGAAGTTAACAAATCTTCCCTAAATTGTTCCATGACACATGTACAATGCCTCTCTAAATGTGAATAAATAATCTGATATGAAAAGACACTCAAGTGTTACTTATCATAAGATCTTACATATGACAGCAAATTTAATACTAGTTTTAATATATATATTTTTTGTTAATCCTCATCTGAGGATATTTTTCCATTGATTCTTAGAGACAGCAGAAGGGAGGGAGAGAGACACAGAGATAGAGAAACATCAATGTGAGAGAGATACATCGATTGGTTGCCTCCTGCACGTGCCCTGACCAGGCCTGGGGATCAAGCTTGCACCCAAGGTACATGCCCTTGACCGAAATTAAACCCAGGATCCTTCAGTCTGCAGGCTGATGCTCAACCACTGAGCCACACCGGCCAGGCCACTTAATGTTTTCATTGTTCATTCATGTGGTAGCATGTGTCAATACTTTAATCCAGCGGTTGCCAACCTTTCAGACCTCACGGACCACCAGTTGGCGACCTCTGCTGTAAACATTTTAATGGCTGAATAATATTCCATTGAATAGGTATACTATTTAATGTCTCATTTGTGTGTCCATTCATTTGGGTATGCTATCCATTATACATTTGTGTCTCTTCAGTTGATATACTTCTTCAGAGTTGTTTCCACTTTTTTGCTGTTATGAACATTGCAGCTACCAACATTCTATATCTTATTAGAGAATATTAGATAGTTTCTTGAGGTTAGAGACTTTTATACTAATTATGTCCTATTTTGGCTTGTAAATAATGTATGGGAGGAATCCTAATGAATAATCTCAGAATAATATTAGAATATTCATAGATAAATAATATTTTTATAACTGGTTTCTGTAATTCTTTATTTTTATTATTTGCTAAACCTTGGTTAAATTTTTTAAGCATTAGTTTTATAGCTATTAGTTTAGCTATTACTGATACTTCTTTGCAACTAAGATGAATCTTCTCTTGCTTTTCTGACAGTAGCTACTGGTTCTTATAGTTTATCACTACATATAATTGGTAACAATTTATAAATTATGGGAGAACTTTATACCGTGCTAAATAGACTATTCTTAATATCTGCAGTTATTGAAATGATTAGATTTTACTCCTTCTCCCCATTGTGGATTTTAATTTTTTGATATCATCTTTTAATTTAACCAAATTTGTGATTGACATATGGCTGAAAAAGGAAAATTCAGTTGTTTTCAAATTGTAACTTTTCATACCTAGTGTATATTTTTTAAAGCCCATACTCAAATGAAAATACTCAAACTTCTAGGTATGTTCAAGATCAATAAACTTAGAAAAACCTTCAGATTCTTTGAAAGAAAACATGGCTTCTTTTCTAAAGTAAGTACCTTTCTTTTTTTCTTTTCCTTAACTTTGAACTTAGTCCTGTGAGGAAAGAACCTTTTATTACTTTTTGTATTTGAACTGCATATCTTATAAACAGGCAGTAACTGATATTTGAGAACCAGATATGGTTGAGATCAGTGCAGCCTCACAGAACTTATGATTGTATAGTTACTCTTATATTGTCATTGATATCACAATTTTAAATAAGGACCAAAGTGAAATTTTAAAATCTATTTCAAAATATTGTTAATGCAGTTTATGAAATGGTGATTTGTTAAATGGTTTGTTAACAAAAATTGGTTAATATTGTTTTTCCCAAACTAAATCATGACCTTTTTTGTTTTATAATATTTCTTACTGATGTAGGAATGTGTGTCTGGGGTTGGAAGATCTGCAGTATGTTTTCATGATTTCTTCACATGAGCTTTTCATTACATTGTTGAAAGATGAAGAACGAAAGCTACTTGTTGATCAGATGAGGAAGAGATCCCCTAGAGTAAACCTGTGCATTAAACCTATGACTTCATTTTATGACATCCCAGGTGAGCTCTCCAGTCTGCTAGCTAATGTTGGCACATTTTGCCCCTCAGTGTATTTGAGGATGCCCCCTTAATTGTTTTAATTTGCCCTGATGTTGGTAATTAATAAAAATCTACCTGTCTTCTGTTGTTATATTTCTATCTAGGCAGTTAAGTGCTGAGACTTTGCTGAGTCTGTGGTTAGTGGTGAATTAGGTCTAGATACAGAAGAGATTGTAGCTAGGGAAATAGACCAAGGTAGCTCTGCTGCCAATGTGTTCTTGGGAGGTAACAAAAGAGTTTGGGAAGGGACTGGTAAAATGTGCTAAGACCATAAGTAATACAGGCTTCCATGCATTTCAGCCTATATTTCTGTGATACTACCTGTTGGCTAAACATTTAGCTTTGGCAATACTACTGTCTTTTTTGCCTTATTTATGTGATTTCCTTCAATTTTTGCCCTTAATTTATAAATGTAACTAGAAAATAAAGTCCTGTAATTAATAAAAAAAAAAATAAGCTTCAAAACTTAGTATGGGTGAGGTAGAGAATTCAGTTGGCTTAACAAAAAGGCAAAATTTTAGCAGCTTTGAAGCTCACTGGATTTAAACTGATTTACTGTTGTAAAGGAAATGAATAACACTAACACATAAAATGCTCGAAATTGAGGACTGTCTCACAGGTTAGTTGTAATTAAGGGTTTTAATGATCATTTCATGATTCTTTTAGAAGGCAATATTTCCTCCTCCTCTTCCTCTTCCTTCAGAAAACACACATTTTAAATATTTGTTATTTAAAATTATTATTCAAAATTAACCTTTCATTTATATGTGCTTTTGTTAACACATTATGTTAAAAAAGTAGGAGACTATCTACATAAGTTAGTTTTTATCCATATATACCACATAGTTCTTTTCATGAACCACTTACTGATTTTTACCTTTGTTTATATTTTCATCATCTTTATCAAATGAATTTTTAAATGCAGACATAATACAAATTGTATTAGGTTTTCTCTGAGGATAAAGCAAATACGTAAATTACATTATGTTGGTGAATCAGTTCTGAAGGTGAGAGCTGTTTTTGAAATAGATATACTAAGAATAAAAACCCCATAGATATAATACTTACATACACAATTTCAATAAATTATCACTCATACTTACATGATTATTTACACCCTTGAATTAAATCATTATTAAAATAGGAATCTCTTCCTTTCTTAGCCTCAGCAAGTGTCAATATTGGCCAGTTGGAGCATCAGCTGATATTGTCAGTGGATCCCTGGAGGATTCGGCAGATTTTAATTGAATTACATGGTATGACATCAGAGCGCCAATTCTGGACAGTATCCAATAAGGTAAGAAACCCTCTGTCAAGAACAGGTAATAAAATTACCCTTGTTTTCTAATGTAATTTAATCGGAGACTTGTTACCTGTTTTGAGAATGAAGACTTCTTTTATTTGCCAACAGTTTAGAACCTTCACATGAAATAATTGTACTTTGAACATCCATTGACAGAGAAATAAAAAATGTCAGAAAAGATACTATTAAATCAGTAGCCTCTAATAATAATTTTATATCCCACTTATTATAGCATCTACATATACTTTAAATATATCTGTAAATCCTATATAATAAAGAGCTAATATGCTAATTAGACCAGACAGTGGAACGACCTTCCAGAACGACCAGTGGGCGGGGGACAGGGCCGCAACGCAGGCAGGACTGCGAGGGCCTACTCTTGCATGAATTTCGTGCATCAGGCCTCTAGTATATATGTAAGATATTTATGTAGTTTGTAGCTAATACTTGCTATGTGCTTAATAGGGTGTTTTTGTTTTTTAATGCCTTCGTGAGGTCTAAAGCCTACAGCTAGGAACCAGTTCATTAAAACTTCTTTATAGACATTTTTGGATCTAGGTATTCATTTAGAACCCCTAGCCAGGCATCATGAGCCCTCCCCAGTGCTCGACCCCAGAATTCCCCTGGCTTGCCTGTGTGCCATGGCTGACAAGGAAACACCCTTTGATGCAGTAGAAGAACGTGGGGTCAACAAAGAGTACAAAATATGGAAAAAGAACATCCCTTTTCTTTATGATTTAGTGATGACCTATCTGAAGTGGCCCAGCCTAACTGCTCGGTGGCTTCCACATATAACCAGACCAGAAGGGAAAGGTTTGGCTTGTCCTTGGAACACGCATGTCAGATGAACAAAACCACCTTGTTACAGCCAGTGTGAAGCTCCCTAATGGTGACACTGTGAGAAAGGAGGATTTGGAAGTTTTGGTTCTGTTACTAGAAAAGTTGAAATAGAAATCAAGGTCAGCCATGAAAGAATAAATAGGTCACATTATATTAAGAGAACCCTTGCATGTGATGTTCTTGTTTTTGACTATACAAAACATCCTTCTAAACCAGATCCTCTGGAGAATGCAGCCCAGACATGTGTCTTCGTGGACATCAGAAGGAAGGCTATGGGTTTTCTTGGAGCCCAAATCTCTGTGGGCACTTCCTTAGTGCTTCAGATGACTACACCATCTGTCTATGGGACATCAGTGCTTTTCCAAAGTATGGAAAAGTTGTGGATGTGAAGCCCATCTTTATAGGGCATTTAGCAGGAGTAGGAGATGTTTCCCGGCATCTGCACCATGAATCTCTGTTTGGGTCATTCGCTGATGATCAGAAACTTATGATCTGGGATACTGTTCAAATAATACTTCCAGATCAGACCAAGCCAGTCAGTGGATACAGTGCTGAAGTGAACAGCCTTTCTTTCAGTTCTTATAATAAGTTCATTCTTGCTACAGGATCAGCTGATATGACCGTTGGCCTTTTGGGATCTGAGAAATCTGAAACTTAAGTTGCATTCCTTTGAATCAGTAAGGAAGAAATATTTCAGGTTCAGTGGTTTTCTCACAATGAGACTATTTTGGCTTTCAGTGGTACTGATTGCAGGCTGAATATCTGGGTTTTTAGTAAAATTGGAGAAGATGCAGAAGATGAGCCATTGGGGTTGTTTATTCATGGTGGTCACTGCCAAGATATCTGATTTCTCCAATGAACCTTGGGTGATCTGTTCTGTGTCAGAGGACAGTTAGCATACAAATGTGGCAGATGGCAGAGACCATTTATAATGATGAAAATCCTGAAGGAAACATGGATCCAGAGGACGGGTCTTAGATGACATCTGTACTACGTGTGATTTTAGACTCCTCTTTTCCCTCTCTCATCTCTGAAATTGATTTAGCACTGGCTTTGAGACAGACTTTGTTCAGCTATCCCTCTAGAGTAGGTACCATCAACAAACTGAGGGTGTTTTCTAAGTATTAACTGGGGGACTTGATTAAGTGAAGCCACCGACTTATATTTAAATTTTCTAAAGGAATTTTCCAGTAACAAATATCTAAAGTAGCCACTGAAGGGGGAATATCGTGTGTGCTTATTTTATTTTTCTTATTATGCTATATCACTACGTTGTTCAGACTCATTTAAGTAAAGGCTAGAAGTAAGTAAAGAATAGAGCCAAGTGAGTTAGGTGTATGAACCATGAAGTATAAGTGCTGCAATATGTTATTTTTATTCAGGAAGTAGGCAGATTCAAGTCATACAAATTTCTATTTTAAAATCTTCATACCTGACTTTCTGGGATGCACATTTTCCTATATAGACCAGTCTCCTCTTAGTTTCATAAGTTAAGTTAGAATTACATGTTTATCTTTCCCCTTATATTTTCGCTTTTTAATGTATTTTTTAAGCTCTTTTCTAAAAAATAATTTTTTAAAATTGATTTTAGAGAGAGAGAGGAAGGGACGGGAAAGAGAGAGAGGGAAACATCGTTCCTTTGCCTCGCTTACATGCCCCAACTGGGGGTCAAACCTGCAACCTGGGTATGTGCCCTTACTGGGAATAGAACGGGCAACCTTTTGGTGCACAGGGTGATGTTCAACCAACTGAGCACGCCGGTGGTCAGGGCCTTAAGCTCTTTTTATATCCTTTTTTTCTTTCTATGAAATGGTTTTTTAAAAAAACTTGGGACCACCAAGTTGTAAAGATGTATGTTTTTACCAGGCAGTTATACCATGGGTAGACTGTCTAGTTAAGTTGAGAAGAGTGAGTCAATAGCTTGTATTTGTTTTTAAAATTAAAATAATCCTGGATTTTAAAATGAACCCAAACGAACAGGTAATGTATATACCTGTTTCTGAGGTTATCTGTTTTAACAGCTTTCCTGCATGGAAGTGCAAATGAAAACAGCTATATATTTTATGGCTCTTGAACATGCAAGTGCAGTGAAATGGGAAATTGCTGTGAACATTAATTGGGCCTCATTGGTATTGACATGGTTATTAGTGTTCATTTGTATAGATGAGAAAGTATAACATAATATTAGAGAGGGCGTTCTGACACTAACTACCTGAGTTTATAATCAAGTTCCATACTTTCGAGCTATAGAATCTTGAGCAAATTATTTAACATCTGTGTGCCTCAGTTTTCTCATCTGTAAAAGGGGGATAACTACCTACTTCATAGTACTGTTGTGAGGACTACATAAGTTAATACATATACTCTTTTTTTCTATAACCTTCAGAATGTTCCAGTCAATTTAATGATTTATTACTGACTCATTATAGTGAATATGTTCATTTTGAATAGCATTTTATTATGACTGTTATTTTTTTTTTAAAGATGACGTTTGCATGATTTTTTTAAATGATTGAAGATTATTGAAAGATATTTATCTAGATTTGGCTTTCTCTAAGTGTTTATATTTACATATTTTTATTTATTCTAGTGGGAAGTACCTTCTGTTTATAGTGGTGTTATCCTGGGAATCAAAGACAATTTAACAAGGGATTTGGTATACATTCTCATGGCCAAAGGTTTACACTGCAGTACTGTTATGGTGAGTAAAAGTGTACATTAACTACTGGTTAAGAATATGCTTTACTAATTGTAACATGAAAGCCAGGAATCAGAATTTTCTATTTTCCTGATCTTAAAATGATAGCCATTGGCCTAAAAGGATTTTTAAAAAATATATTTTTTTAATTGATTACTGAGAGAGGAAGGGAAAAGGAGAGAGAGAGAAACATCACTGATGAGAGAAAATTATTGATTGGCTGTCTCCTGCATGTCCTCTACTGGGCATGTGCCCTGACCTGGAATCAAACCTTGACCTCCTGGTTCATGGGTCGGTGCTCAACCACTGAGCCACATCAGCCGGGCCTAAAAGGATATTTGAAAAGGTTTGTTCTTTTTTTGTGTGTGTGTCCTCATAACTGTACCAAACTGGTCTTGGACATATGGATACTGGTCTATTCCTTTTTAAATATCTGGAGACTCTGAAAAATTATTATTTATAACCTTTAGTATTCATTTAGTAAAGATTGTGTTCCAAGCTATAAAAACAAAACAAAATCCCTTAAAATGTCTTTCATAGCTTATTTTATTTTTTTTAAGTTTTTTTAAATTTTGATAAACTGTATTAACTTTCTTCCTTTTTAAAATATATTTTTATTGATTTCAGAGAGGAAGGGAGAGGGAGATAGAAACATCAGTGATGAGAGAGAATCATTGATCAGCTGCACCCTGCGTGCCCCCTACTGGGGATCGAGCCTGCAACCTGGGTATTTGCCCTTGACCTAAATAGACCCTGGGACCCTTCAGTCCCCAGGCGGGCGCTCTATCCATTGAGCCAAACAGGCCAGGGCTCACCTACATTTTTCTTAAAAAAAAAAAAAAAAAAAAAAAAAACAACTCTGCAGAGGGTGTTATTTCAGTTTTTAGGTGAGAAATCAGAGACTCAAAGGTATTAAATTGTCCAAGGTCACATAGCTAGTAAGTGGCATAAGTGCTAGAAAGGATAGAGAAAAGAGAGCGTATTAGAGAAATCTTAAAGAGGTAAAATCTAGAATTGATTGCTGATTGGCTGTGGAGGGCAAGAGGGAGAAAAGGATCACGATGATGCTCAAGTTTCTGTTTTGGGTGTCAGGGAACAGATGGAAGTGCCAACAAGTGAATGTAAAGAGAAAAACATTTTCGAAGGGCAGATTATGAGTTCCTTTTTACAGTGTTTAATTTGGGCCTACAATTGGATACATGAGCCTGAAGCTTGGGAGTGGTCTGGGCTGAAGATACCGATTTGGGAGTCATCAAAGATCACTCAGGGAGAATATACAGAGCTTGGGGGGGGGGGGTGCAACATTGGGTCCAAGAAAGGGTGGTGTGATGGATATGAGGACCAGATACATGTGGAGTTATAGTAGAGAATGTCTAGAAAAAGTTCATTAAGGTAACTGAAAAGTGTTCAGTAGATTGGACAATTAGAAGATCTTTGTTTAGCTCTGGCTGGGTGGCTCATTCTGTATACCAATAGGTTGTGGGTTTGATCCCCTCTCAGAGAGGCAACCAATTGATGTTTCTCTCTCAAATCAATAAAAACATCCTTGGGTGAGCATAAAAAATAAAAAGGTGAAGATCTTTGTTTGTTGAACTGTTTCTTTATTATGATGGGGTAGAAGCCAGACTGAAGGGGTTCTGTGGAGAGTGATGGAAAACTACTCTTTGGAAAAATTAGGAGATGTGTAGGAAAGGGCTTGGATTGTAGCTGATTTGATTTACTAGCCAATTATGTAGATTAATAGTGTTGTGTGCAAAGATTTTAGAATATGGAATCTTGTTGAAGAGTGGAAGGTGTATGGAGAAGGCTGGTAGGAATTTTACATCCTTATAACGTATATAACACATATAACTTATGTAAAAAATTTTATTTTTGTTTTATAATTTATGTAAAACTTATTTAGTATTATGGCATGTAATTTATATTGATTATTGGATCTTTTAAAAAAGTTTCAAAAGAATTACGTACTTATTGGAATAAATCACCAATACAGAGATGATAAAGAGTAAGATAATTTAGCCTCATTCCCTGAGATAGTTAGTGTTAATCATTTAAATTAATCTTTCTCTTTGCTCTGTACTCATAAAGTTACATATTTTTGGTTTGCAAGGAAAGGTGATCCAGGCTATTCTGTTCATTCTTTTTATAGGACTTTTCCCATGCTAAGCAGTTATTTGCTGCTTGTTTGGAGTTGGTAACAGAGTTTTCACCAAAACTTCGTCAAGTCATGTTGAATGAGATGCTGCTTTTGGATATTTATACACATGAAGCTGGGACAGGGCAATCAGGAGAGAGACCTCCTTCCGATCTTATTAGCCGGGTGCGGGGATATCTGGAAATGAGGCTTCCGGGTAAGACTTCCACAAAGCTGCATTTCAGAAACTCGTTACTCAAGTAATTGTGGGAAAGTCCAAGAATGTTTCCTTGACTTTTTACTCTCTGAAAAAAGTTATTTCTCTCCAAAAACAGAATTCAGATGTGGACTTCACTTGAGAACATTGGGGGAAATGTTGGAATCTAGTCATTTCCTAAGATTGCTATAACAAAATACCACAAACCAGATGATTTAAAACTATAGAAATTTATTCTCTCATAGTTTGGAGACTACCTGGAACCCAGGTGTCTGCCTGCAGGGCCATGCTCCTCCTGAAGTTTCTAGGGAAGACTCCTTGCCTCTTCTTAGCCTGTAGCTATGTCACTCCAGTGTTTGCCACCTTTTTTCTTCCCTTAGTTTCGTTTTTCCTCCTCCTTTATATGGCATTCTGTGTGTGTGTGTGTGTGTGTGTGTGTGTGTTTTTGTTTTTGCTCTTATAAGGGACCAGTCATTGGATTTAGGGATTGCCCTAGTTCAGTATGACCTCATCTTAGCTAAGTATATCTGCAAAGACCCTATTTCTATGTCAGGCACATTCTGAGGTTTCAGGTGGACATGAATTTTGAGGGGACACTATACTACAGAAACTATATTGCAATTTGAAGATACGTACTCTGTTAAAACAATCAGTGTCCTTAAAGGTACATCTTGAAGGTTTATTTCCCCGTTACCATCATAATCACAGGAAGGCCTCAAAATGATTGCCACTGAGTCAGGAACTCACTGTGGTCACTTTAGGAACAGTCCTCTTTTGTCCCATTCTAAATGTAAATATCTTATAAAAAGGAGCTTGTATCAGTTATCACCTATGTTATATATACATCTTGCTTAGTTAAAGCAGTTTAATTTTACATGTTTTAATAAAGTCTTTAGAGCAATTAAATCATTCTATACATATTTAGAAAAATATTTATATTTTTTATTGATTTCAGAGAGGAAGGGAGAGGGGAAGAGAAAGAAACATCAATGATGAGAGAGAATCATTGATTGACTGCCTCCTGCATGCCCCACACTGGGGATCAAGCACACAACCCAGACATGTGCCCTGACTGGGAATTGAACCATGACCTTCTGCTTCATAGGTTGATGCTCAACTACTGAGTCATGTCGGCTGGGCCATACTATACATATTTAATGTTATGAACAATAAAATTGAAGTGTAAAGGAAGGTGCTGATGTGTCAAAACTGAAATGGCTGCTGGCCCTCTGGGGTCTTTTAAATGAACTTAATTATTATTACATTCTGATTTCTAGCAGAAATTACAACTTTCTAGCACTCAAGATAGAATATCTTTGAGCTTTAATGCATCAGTGCCCTTCAGTATCATGAAAATTAATCTAGTATGCTGGCACTAACTGTTGACTGACATTACTACTGTGTCTGGGTAGGGTGGGTTTTAAGGTAGAAGGTTGAGTTTTCATACATGCTTTCTCTAAAATTAAGAACAAAAATTGATGCCCTAGCTGGTTTGGCTCAGTGGATAGAGCATCGGCCTGCAGACCAAAAGGTCCCAGGTTCAATTCCAGTGAAGGGCATATACCTTGGTTGCAGGATCCTCCCTGGCCCAGGCCCTGGTCGGGGCTTGTGCAGGAGGCAACCAATCGATGTGTTTCTCTCACATCAATGTTTCTCTCTGTCTTTCCCTCTCTCTTCCACTCTCTAAAAATCAATGGAAAATATCCTCGGGTGAGGATTAACAAAACAAACAAATAAAGTTTAAAAAAAAAGAACAAAAATTGAAAAACCCAAACATTTATTGATTGCTAACTACATATCAGATAATTGTTTTAAGAGCTTTAGGTGCATAACTCATTTAGTCCTCATGGTAACGCTGTGAAGTAGCTACTTATTTAATTATCCCCATTTTATAAGTCAAGAAACTGAGGTGCTGAGAGCATAAGGAATTTAGCCAAAGTCATGCAGTAAGAGACAGAACTGTGATTTGAATCCATCAGTCCAACGTAAGCCTATGCTCTTCCTCTTTGAAATGGCTGGCAAGGCTTTTAAATATCATTTAGTTGGCATTTAATTATACCTTAAGGCCATGGTCGGCAAACTGCAGCTCTTTGGCCCCTTGAGTGTGGCTCTTCCTAAGCCTTAGGAGTACCCTAATTAAGTTAATAACAATGTACCTACCTATATAGTTTAAGTTTAAAAAATTTGGCTCTGGAAAGAAATTTCAATTGTTGTACTGTTGCTATTTGGCTCTGTTGACTAATGAGTTTGCCGACCACTGGGTTAGGGCTATTGGGCCAATTGTGAATTAGTTAGATGCATGCCCTCTATGGACCAGGGAAAGAGAAGTTCTCCTTTACGTGGGTGGACCTGGCTTTTCTATCAGGAATAAGAAGTTATCTTAACTGACAGCAGATCCAACCTTTTAGGTATAGAAATAAGAGCTACAGATTAATTATTTTGATATCTCTTTTGGGAGAGATCCTCCGACGTTTAAATACCTCTGTGTTAAAAGGTAGCTTTCTGTTGAAATACGTGTCCTTGTTATGTTTCTTGGCTGCCTGTTCCAGCATATGACTCTATGCTTTTTGATAATGAACAATTGTATTGCAGGTGCTTAAAGGGAAGTTTAGTCTCTAAATCACTGCTTCTCAGGCTGTATCAGGACTCCACTCTCTGGGTTCTGATTCAGCTTTAAGAGCCATGGCCATCTTACTGAGAGGGACTGCCAGCTAAGTAAAGGAAACATTGGAGCCAATTGCTGTGCAGGCTTCCTTTGGCAAACTATAGCACTCAGTGACATGCAGCATTTGGGATACTAATTTCACTTCTGTCTTCATTCCTTCTTTAAGAACATAAATCAAATAATGTTTTTTTATTTTGCTGTGTTCCTATGCTGTTTTTGGTCATCTCAGAGCCTTTTTTGGAATAAGATGAGATCTAAAGTAAATAGCCACCGGCAATCTTTTTAGAAAGACTGAATGTAGTTATTTAGGTTTAATAGCTCTTTCCATTTAAAGTTTTAACCTTGTTCTGTAGCATTCATTGGGGTTTCTTTTTCCTGCAGTACATTAAAACCTGACTGTTATACTAAGGAAGTATTCAGAACAGTTGTTTCTGGTGCAGTAATATATTTTTATATATATATATAATTTTTTTTTATTATTATTGATTTTTTTACAGAGAGGAAGGGAGAGAGAGAGAGAGTTAGAAACTTCGATGAGAGAGAAACATCGATCAGCTGCCTCCTGCACATCTCCCACTGGGGATGTGCCCGCAACCCAGGCACATGCCCTTGACCGGAATCGAACCTGGGACCCTTCCGTCCGCAGGCCGACGCTCTATCCACTGAGCCAAACCGGTTTCGGCGAGGTGCAGTAATATTTTTTGAAAAAGTGAATGAATTGTCTCAGGAATATTTATTACATTTTAATCAGAAAAATAATAAAAATGATATATTAACTCAGATTTATTACAGTTTTACATGGTTTAGCTATTTCTGTTCTCTAAAAGTTTATGCCAATGCCATTTTGTACTTGTTTCATTTGTGTGTTCATTTTCTCTGCTCATTTGAATTATAAATTTCCACAGTAGAGTGTTGGGCATCTGAGGTGTTCTTAAGTACATACTTTTTTGATTAATAGTGGGGACCACGGCAGTCTGTTGTTGGGAAACCTTTAAGCTTCCTAGAGAAAAGTATAAAATGTTAGTATTTTTCTATTTTTCATCTGTAACTGTTGTTTTTAATATGTTTAACTGAAATCTGAGCAAATTTTGCTTTGTTCTCATTATAATGTTATGATGATAATTCCAGATATTTTCTTGGCTTTTTAGATATTCCTCTTCGTCAGGTTATTGCTGAGGAGTGTGTTGCTTTTATGTTAAACTGGAAGGAAAATGAATACCTTACACTGCAAGTTCCTGCCTTTCTGCTTCAGAATAATCCATATGTAAAGGTAATTCACGTTTAATCTAAATCAAAGAATTATTAGGATGGAATTATTGTACCTATTTTTTAGGTCTGTACTACCTAGGGAACTTGTCCAATTTTTATAATACATTGTTAGATTGGACAAATGTTTGTTGGTTTATAGTTAAAAGTATAGTTTTTGATAATGCAGGCACTTGAATTTGCCTTCTCATATTTTTTTCTAATACCCTATAGTTCCATGATAATACAAGCAAAAATTATGTAGTTAAAAGATAAATTTTTGGTATAATCCTAAACTAGTGAAAGGTGAGTCAGCTTTTATTGCTTTGAATGATAAAATCAAACCCAGCCGGCATGGCTCAGTGGTTGAGTGTCAACCTATGAACCAGAAGGTCATGGTTTGATTCCCGGTCAGGGCACATGTCTGGGTTGCAGGCTCGATCCCCAGTGTGGGTCGTGCAGGAGGCAGCCAATTAATGATTCTCTCTCATTATTGATGTTTCTCTCTCTCCTTTCCTCTCTGAAATCAATAAAATATATTTTAAAAAATCAAACTCTAGTTTTAAGCTCTGGAGTACGCAGGTATACATGGGTATACACTGGTGGGAGCCGTAAGGAGGGTGTAGTTCCACCCATTTTCCATTTGAGCACCTCTCACCAAGGGATATGAGAGAGAGAGAGAGAGAGAGAGAGAGAGAGAGAGAGAGAGAGAGAGAGAGAGAGAAACTAACTCTGATGTTAGAGAGAAACATTGATCAGTTAGTTGCCTCCCGTATGCTCCCTGACTAGGGATTGAAAGCGAAACCTAGTGTGCCCTGACCAGGAATCGAACCTGCAACCTTTTGGTGTACAAGGCGACGCTCCCAACCAACTGAGCCACTCAGCCAGGGTGGACCTTACCCTTCTTTAGAATCTGTTTACTTCTCTAAATGTGATGTGCTGGATTGTTATTAGTGTACATGTTTGTTATCAGTAGTGACACCCCTGAATTGGCAATAAGTTGTTCATTCTTTTTTCCTCCTCTAGTTTAATCTTTATTTTTTTCGTTTATCCCTTCAATGCCCTCTCCCGCCTCCACTCACACATTCTCCTCTCTTAATTATCTTTCCTGTGCTGAATTAGCTATAAGCCTGATTTTTTTTCTCTACATTTTGGGTCTGTCTTTTCTCTGCCTTTTGCTTTCAACCCTTCCACTTTTTATTATTTCTGGGTCCTACCTACATCTTTGGTCTGTGTGCTCTCTTAATTCAGGTCAATCATTTTCCATAATCTGTCCTTCCCTAATTCTGCCTCTTCACATAGCAGTATCCCCAGTTGCTACTTTTTCTTAGAGAAGAGTTGCTTTGAATCTTGTTCCCTTGTTCTGTCAACTTCAATTTCCATATTTTTTCATCAAGAAATATTTTTTAATGATTATAATGTGTGTGTAAAATTTCAGCACTATTTTAATCTCATTCATGGGCTTTTATCGCAGTTAACATTGTGGTGTATACATTTCTTTGGAAACCTTTTTTTTTTTTTAAGCAGGATCATACTATATATATTTGGTAACTTGTTTTTTTCCCACTTGATAAGTCACATACCTCTTTGTGTCATCGAAGTTTGTTCTCATTAGACTGTACTTTTTTGGAACAGTGAGGTTTATAATATACTAGAGGCCCGGTGCACGAAATTCATGCACTTGGGAGGGTTCCCCTCATCCTTTTCTGTGCCCTCTCGCAGTCCGGGACCCCTTGGAGGATGTCCACCTGCTGGCTTAGGCCCGCTTCCCCGGGGGGTTGGGCCTAAGCTGGCAGTCAGACATCCCTCTGGCAGCCCGGGAGCCCTCGGGGTATGTTCGACTAATGGCTTAGGCCCGCTCTCCTGCCTAAGCCACATTTGGACATCCTTAATGCTGCCGAGGAGGTAGGAGAGTCTCTCACCACAGCCACTGCACTCACAGCTGTCAGCCCAGCTTGTGGCTGAGTGGAGCTCCCCCTGGTGGTCAGTGCGTGTCATAGCGACTGGTTGTTCCCAGTCATTCCGCCGTTAGGATCAAATTGGATATTACCCTTTTATTATATAGAATTAAAACCAGAGGTTTCTTTCCCGAGCAGATCTAGATCTGTCAGTAGACAATGAGCTCTAAATTTCTCAGTTGTTGGATAGAAGGCACAGCATAAAATAACTGGTTGGTGTACTTGGGCAGCTATCCATTTTTTGTGTGTGCCTTAATCATAGAACTAACATGTGTGACATTACAGATTATCTCTTGTGTATTTTGTTTGTTTTTCGTGTTATAGCTTGGACAGCTTTTAGCAGCTACAATCAAAGAGCTTCCAGGCCCTAAAGAAAGTAGACGGACCGCTAAAGACCTTTGGGAAGTTGTTGTTCAGATCTGTAGTGTGTCCAGTCAACACAAACGAGGAAATGATGGCAGAGTTAGTTTAATAAAGCAGAGGGAATCCACATTAGGTATAATGTATAGGTATGTTTTGATCAGTTTATTTTTTTTAGTATATTTATGCTATTTGTACTATTTCCAGAACATCTACCATTATTCTTATATATCATAAAGACAGACAGTGTAAGAATTTGCTGGTGCTGCCGAAACCGGTTTGGCTCAGTGGATAGAGCGTCAGCCTGCGGACTGAAAGGTCCCAGGTTCGATTCCGGTCAAGGGCATGTACCTGGGTTGCGGGCACATCCCCAGTAGGAGATGTGCAGGAGGCAGCTGATCGATGTTTCTCTCTCATCGATGTTTCTGTCTATCTCTCTCCCTTCCTCTCTCTAAAAAATCAATAAAATATATTTTTTAAAAAAAAAGAATTTGCTGGTGCTGACATCTGCTGGACTTGTCTGACATGATCACCTTTGGAAATAACTTGTTTATTTTAAGAAACTATTATTTAATATAATCAATGAAAGCTTATAGTTGGATAGTAATATAGAAATTACATTGATACGGCAGTAAAATATATTCTTATACTTGCAGAACTGGAGAGCTTGGAATAAATCTTCACCTATAATTTATTTTCAATGTATATATGAATTTTTTTTTTTTTTTTGTAGGAGTGAACTGCTTTCTTTTATAAAAAAATTACGGGTATGTTTTCTTAAACGTCAATTACTATTGCTGATTTTTATAGACTATAACTAAAAAATATTGAGTGCTTACACGATTATTTAGGTGAACTGTTAATGTGCTTCAGTGTTGAGGATAGGATAATCTAAATGGAGAAGTTTATTTTGCAATTACCTAACTTATGTTCTAGCGACTACAAACAGGTATTTTTTAAATGACAAAGAAGTCTTTATAATATGGCTTGATGTGTGAAGCCTAGCTTTAATTTTTGTTTGATCAGGTTAATGTCATTAATTTACTGGACATAACCTACATTCCATCCTTTATTATTTTAAGGAATAAAAGTCAGTTTGTTTAAGGTAGCTGAAAGTACTCGTGGAATGCGATCTATTTACTCAGCTTCAAAAGTCATGAGGATCCGTGCATTATAAACCAGACACCTAAATATGATTAATTTTTGTGTAAATTTGTGCCATGATTTCTTTCATGACATTAAAGATAAAGTTGATCTTTAGTGTGTTTTAAACTAAAGTAGATAGTAAATTCCAAAGAGTAAGAATTTTTTGGAAGAAAATACTTGGTTATCCTTGATGTTGATGCAAGAAATATTAACATAATATATAATATTTAAGGATTCTGTGTTTTCTTTCTTATAGGAACCATTGGTTTTGACTATTATTTTATCACTCTTTGTCAAACTTCACAATGTTCGGGTCAGTATTTCATAATTTCATTGTTTTAAAAATGTTTGAAATATACTTCCTTTTAAATTGCCTTTTTTTCTTTTCTTTTAAGGAAGACATTGTGAATGATATTACAGCTGAACACATTTCTATTTGGCCATCCTCCATCCCCAAGTAAGTATTATAGCTTACATTTTATTAAATTATTTATATATTTAGGACCATCCTGCCTGGTATAGATAACTTTTGAATAGTTTGATTAAAAGGCTACAATGTTAGGATTCTATAGCTAACTTTGTATTTCTCTATAATAGTAATTGTCTTTCTAAAAACTGTGAATAAGGCATAACTCTTAAGAGCTGAGGTATACCAGCCTTAGGTAGAACAGAAGAGCTCTAAGTAGTCCTGATTACTTGTCAGTGGGTAAAATTTAGAAAATCGAGGCTAAAAGAATGGCTTTCTATCAGGTTTCTGGAATCTTATCTCTTTTACAAGTATCTATTGAAAATGTTTATTTTTTTATTTTAAGTAATTCTTTGTACATCTCCTCTAGCACTGTGATTATCAGAGGCTCCAATCCCTTTTTAGTTGCCTTCATAAGCTCTTTAATTACTTTAAGAAATCTTCCCCCCTTACTTTCATCACCTGAGAATCGCAATAAGATGATGGGGGGATTTTTTTAGGGGAGAAAAAGTGTTCTTTTTCTGGAAGAAGAAACCATTTACATTTTTCTCTTCACATACACACACAGGCGCGCGCACACACACACACACTCAGAAGAGTCCATGTTTGTTTCCTCACCAGTGTTCCTTTCCTTCCCTCTCTTCCCCCCAGTCTTCTTACTTTGTGCCTGAAGGGTAGGTCATAAGCCTTATTTTATTGCTCTTAGTGGCATCTGTGAAGAAGAAAGATTTCAGTAGGTAGGGAAGCAATCAGTAGAATGAGTAATTTGCTTCCATCTCAGTCTTTGAGACTGGAAACAGTTTCATATCTCATATGGAGATGGGAGGGTCAAAAATGGGTTAGGGGCTCTTCCCTCCACTGACTGAGGCTTGTTTCCCAAGGGAGTACCATGCTTTATTTTTAGTGCATGTTTATTACAAATGAACAAAAGGAATGGTATACCTAGAGGCCCTTGGCCAGACTCTTAGGATGGGAGTCTCAGCCACTCCACTTACCTGGTATGTGACCTTGGGCAAGTTGCTTTCTGTGCCAGTTTCTGCATCTGTAAAATGGGTATACGAATAGTGCCTCCCTCAGAATTGTGAGGATTACTTTAATTTTGTTACTGTAAATTGTGCCTAAAAAGTGGAGCTAGGTGTTTATCCTAACTCTTTTATATGCTTTATATTGTAAATTTAGAACTTTTTAGAGTGGTCTAGTCAACCTTCTTTGGCATTTTGGGGAAAAGGAAACAAAAATCAGATTGTTTTCAACTGCTTATAAAAATTAGCTTATCACACTTTCTCTGACTTAGATGTTTTGATAGTTTTTATATATTTACAACTAGTAGTATTTAGACTATTTATGGTCACCTAAATTTTGGGTAAGTCTTTTTGTTTTTAATAAATGTGTGTATGGAATTTGAAATTGTTTCTTAAAATGGAGCTTACTGGTCGTCATTGTCTTCCCTTTAGCCTCCAGTCAGTGGACTTTGAAGCTGTGGCAATCACAGTGAAAGAGCTGGTTCGGTATGCCCGCAGTATCAATCCAAACAACCATTCCTGGTTAATTATTCAGGCAGACATTTATTTTGGTAAGTGAGATGTATGGTTGCTTTATGTTTTGTTTTTGTAGTATTTTTAGAGGTGAAAATAATATAATTGATAATTATTTGTGTTCTTGGGAATACATTGATAATTCTCCCATTTATGTGATTTTTTTCAACTTGATAAGAATATTTTTGTTACTGTACAAGTCAAATAAAATTTTTGACTAGTATCATTTCATGATCAGTGTTTTAGTAGTTGAGTTTTTTAAAGAGAAGATTCCAAATAGAATAGAGAGGATAGTATAATGAAACCACATGTGTGCCAGTCTCATTTTATCTGTACACTCACTACATTATTTCACTGTCTGCTATATTATTTTTGAAGCAATAGTTGATGATTTTAAAAAATACATATTTTTGTTGATTTCAGAGAGGAAGGGAGAGGGAGAGAGAGAGAAAGAAACATCAAAGATGAGAGAGAATCATTGATTGGCTGCCTCCTCCTGGGGATTGAGCCTGCAATCCAGGTATGTGCCCTGACTGGGAATCAAACTGATTCATAGATCAACGCTCAACCACTGAACCACACCGGCCAGGCTAGTTGACAATTGTTAATGCTTATTTTCACCCCTCGCCCTCCACCCCCCCCGCCCCCCCCCCCCCAGGGAATTTATTATCAGGATCTTATTATCTATTCAGAAAAGATTTACTGATTCTAAACTACCTCAGAAAATTAAGTATGACATTTGGGAAATAAGTACCTCCAAATACTAAGTTCTGTACTAGTAAGTTTGACAAGAAATCTGAAACAGATTTTTGTGTAGTCACTTTTAGAAGGCAAAAACTATTATATTGCTTCTTTAAAGTAGTTTTTTTTAAAAAATATATACTTTTATTGATTTCAGAGAGGAAGGAAGAGGGAGAGAGAGATAGAAACATCAATGATGAGAGAGAATCATTGATCGGCTACCTCCTGCACACCCCCCACTGGGGATTGAGCCCGCAACCCAGGCATATGCCCTTGACCGGAATCGAACCTGGGACCCTTCAGTCTGCAGGGCGATGCTCTATCCACCAAGCCAAACCGGCTAGGGCATAAAGTAGTTTTTTTAAAAAGGCAATATTTTGCAGTGTTTTCTTGGATAAGTGTTATCTTGGTTTGAATCTGCTTTTGTCACCTGATTCACCAAAGAGGCCCGTCTGTTTTTCCAACTGATAATTTGTGTTAGGTAATTCTTGATCTCTATTTTCTACTCCAGCAACAAATCAGTATTCGGCAGCTCTTCACTATTACCTTCAGGCCGGAGCTGTGTGTTCTGATTTCTTTAATAAAGCTGTACCCCCTGATGTTTATACAGACCAGGTAGGTTGTTTATTGGCTTTTCTTCTTGTCTGCCTTTAAATGCTCTTCCTGGGTTCCTTTTGGGTGAGTTTTCATTTCCATGTTTGTTGTCATGACTCCCAAATTGATTGCTTTAGATCAGATTGCTGTCCAATATTAAAAATTTTCAGTAACTTTTTAAAATTAATAAATTGTTTTTTAGAACAGTTTCATTTCTTTTTTTAATTTTATAAAAAATATACTTTTATTGATTTCAGAGAGGAAGGGAGAGGGGAGAGAGAGTAGAAACATCAATGATGAGAGAGAATCACTGATTGGCTGCCTCCTGCACGCCCCCGACTGGGGATTGAGCCCTCAACCCGGGCATGTGCCCTTGACCGGAATTGAACCTGGGACCCTTCAGTCTGCAGGCCGACTCTCTATCCACTGAGCCAAAATGGCTAGGGCTAGAATAGTTTTAGATTCATAGCAGATGGAGAAAAAATTAGAGTTCTCATATACCTGCTTTGTATCAGCTATCACATATATCTTAGTAAATGTTCCCTGTATACTTTAAAAAACAAATGTGTATTCTGCTGTGGTTGGGAGTTTTGTAAAAATGTACAACCTCCACTCGTGTACAAACTCTCCCACTGTTGACATCCCATATCAGAACAGTACATTGTTATAATTGATGTTAGTTTCTTAAAATAATCCAAATTGTTTTTATAGGTAATAAAAAGAATGATAAAGTGTTGTTCTTTGCTGAATTGCCACACACAGGTTAGTTTAATATTTTGATGTTGGTTTATTTTCCTGTATATTAGAGTTTATAGTAAATATAAAGCATTGGACTGGGAAATAGCTTTTATTTTCCTTACTATTGCTTAAGTTTATGGTATTTAAGAATTTGGCATATTTAAGTTTTTTTTAGTTCTTTATAGCAGCCGTTGCCAACCTTTCGGACCTTACAGACCACCAGTGGTCCATGGACCACGGTTGGCGACCGCTGCTCCAAAGGTTTCCTTAAACCAGCGGTCGCCAACCTTTCGGACCTCAGGGACCACCGGTTGGCAACCGCTGCTTTATAGAATTTATTTAAAATGAAAGAAGATTGTTCTTTAAGCCTCCTACGTGGGAAATAAACATTCTCAAGTGTGTTTTCTTATATTTAAGAGTAGATATGTACATTAGTTATTAGGAAAATGCAGATCAATACTATATTAAGGTACCACTTCATACTCACTAATATGGCCGTTAATTCAAAGAAAGAAACAATTGTTGGTAAAGATGTGGAGAAATTATGCTGGTAGGAATATAAAACGGGGCAACCTTTTGGAAAAAGCTTGGCATTTCCTCAAAAAATTAAAAGTATAATTACCATATGACCCAGCACTTCCTTTCCTGTATATGACCAAGAAAATAGAAAACATGTTCACAGAAAAGTTTGTACATGTATGTTCACAGCAGCATTATTTATAGTAGCCAGAACGTTGGAAACAACCCAGTGTTTGTTAGCTGATGAATGGATAAACAAAATTTGATGTCTATACAATGGCATATTATTCTGTCATAAAAAAGGATGATGTACTGATACATGCTAAAACAGGGATGCATCTTACAAGTATTATGTTGAGTGAAAAAAGTCAGCTACAAAAGGCTGTTGTATAATTCCATCAATATGAAATGTTTAGCCAGAGGCACATCCATACAGTCAGAATATAGAGTAGTGGTTGTCAAGGACGGGGCGGGGGGGGGGGACGGGGGGACGAGGAATGGAGAGTGATGTCAATGGGTATGGAGTTTTTGCAGGGGGAGAGGATGGGAAGGAGACTGGAAGGGAGGATATTTGATACTTGTGATGTTGCTCGACTTTGTAAATATACTAAAAACCATTGAATTGTGCACTCTAAAAGGGTGAATTTCATGGTATATGAATTATATTTTTTAAAATTAAAAATACTTTAAAAAGAATTATTATGACCTACATACTTGATTGAAGTGAATCTGCTTTAGGTTAAGCAGATTGGCAGCCTAAATTTTGCCAAAATGAGCTCTGTGTTTGCCATCTGTCAAGGTTTAAGCATGTTCTTATGTCCTTGAATGTCATGAAAATGTTGTTTGGCAGTTTTCCATTCCCTTCAATTTTTTTATCTGGCTTTTTACCAGTTTCTCATTCAAATAAACCCCTAAAAACTATAGATGAAGAAAATACTGGGCAGACAGTTGTTTGTATAAAGGTTTTTGCAATTGAAATTGGATGGAATCCATCATGAGCTAATCCCTCAGGGTGAACTGCAAGGCCTCTTAAATGATATATTCTTGATAGAAGAATCATTACAAATTTCCCCTTTAAAACCAGGAATTATTGTTCACACTAGTTACCTTAAACCATTTTCAAATCCTTATTTGTTCATGTAGGTGGCAATTTTATGTCAGTTCCTCAGAGAAATTGACTACAAAACAGCCTTTAAATCACTGCAGGAACAAAACAGGTATGCATGATTTAAAAAAAAAATAACGTTGCAATTTTTCTGCTTAAGAGGAAGTAACTGAATTCTGTCTTTTCAGTCATGATGCTATGGACTCCTACTATGACTACATATGGGATGTTACCATTTTGGAATACTTGACTTGTATCCTTTCATCTAATATCACATGTGATATTAGTACAGTTCATTTCTGTACATTAAACAAGTATTTAATAGTGTGTATCTTCTAAACCAAACCTAAAAAAGTTGAGATTCTGTTGTGGTTTTTAATAGTATTAGATTTATTATTCTTAACTGACTCATTTAGATCTTCATCACAAAAGAGGAGAAACAGATAAAAGACAAATTGCGGTAAGTTATTTTGTGTCTTGCTTCAGTAATATACTTAAGAATTGTACCAACAAAAAGATTTTGTGTGCCTATTCTAAAAGTTGATTATTAGTGTTTTTTTAGAAGATCCTATTTTGATCATGAGCTTTTGCATCTAGTTTATTTCATATTAAAATATTAGATCATGTCATCTCTCTACTCTAGACCTTTAAATGGTTTCTTATCTCACACATTGTTTAAGTCCATACAGTGGCCTATGAAGCCACATATGATTTGCCCATCTAACCCCCACCTTGCTATAACTTCTACTGTACCAGTAAGTAGTTTTATGTGTGTATATGTTAGGAAGACTTTATTTTTTACCAAACCTCTAATAACCTCACTTTTCTGTTTTGGAAGATCAAAGCCATTGGTCAGACAGAATTGAATGCAAGCAACCCAGAAGAAGTATTACAGCTGGCAGCGCAGAGGAGGAAAAAAAAGTTTCTACAAGCAATGGCAAAACTTTACTTTTGAGCAGTTAAAATTTTTTAACTTTTATTTTTTAAACAATAGGCTAAATATAAACAGTATTAAAAGATGAAGTTTATATATAATACATATATACACGTTTAGTGGTGTTTTCTTTCCAGACAAAAATACTGAAACAATTTAAAAACAAACTATACAGAAGATTTCATGCCATAATAGCTTAAATTTATAATTTCTTCAGAGAAGAGATTCACATGTCTAGTAACAATAAACAATCTACTATAATTTGTTTTCTAATTAAATCCACTTTTGATGCTGAAATTTCATTTTTTCAAAAACATTTATGTAGAATTAGTCTATATACCACCTTCTTATGTGAAGTTTACTTGTTTGTTTTTTAAATAAATAGATCACTAGGAATTGGTATACATTTAATACTTTTCTGCCTTAATAGAAGTCTAGGTCAGGTGTTAAGCTTGATCACTTTGACACTGTCCTTAACTCATGTAGGAATTTAAAAAGGACCTTAGCAGTTTTGCAAATGGAAATAAAGCCTTAGTCACACTAAATTAAAAAAAAAAAATCCTTAGGGATACCTTAGAGCAGCGGTCGCCAACCGGTGGCCCGTGAGGTCCAAGAGATTGGCGACCACTGCCTTAGAATAATAAAGTGTCTTTCTCATATAAATAGTTTGAAAGGGTACTTAAGTTTTTTCACTCAAATTGTGATGTACAAAAAAGTTACTATAAAGCAACCTGTATGTCGAAGCCCCAAGTAGGAGCCACAGCATTTACATTGTTTATAATTTCTTTGGTATTCCCACTGTTTAGAGCGCAGTTTTAAACACCATGTTCTTAGCCTTACTGGTTAAAAATGTTATGTATGGCAAGGCAAATAAACTAGTTAAAAAAACATTTTAAAGTTCACCATTTATAAAAATTCAAGTTTTATAATAGCTCGCTACAGCAGCTATAAATAAATTAGTCACCTTATTACAAAACTAAACCTTTGTAAACATACTTAATTTTATTTTCAAGAACCAAATTGCACTAAGCAAGGATATATAAATTTTGAGAATCTAAAAACTAGATTCAAAGTACTGTATCACTTAATGTACTCTTTAAGGTAGCACTTACCTAGTCTAAGATTTTAATGATAAAATTCCTAGTCCATCAAAATAGTAACACTGGATCAGAAAAATTTTATGGCATAAATTGTGGCTGGCTTCTAGCAGTCACCTTGGGAATTAACTTTTTGTAAACAAGGCCTGCTGTTTCTTTAAACAGCTGACAATGAAATACATTTCTTAGTGCCAATTTTACATAGTTTTTTAAGTCAAAGAATGGCATTGAAATTTCTGAATTGGCTAGGGTAGTCCTGGCACTATTTTCCTGTAAAACTTTAGTACATTTTAACACATTGTATGCGGGAAACGTATTCATACGTTTTACGTTGACTGTAAGTAGTAGAGCCACCTGTTACTACCCGCAAACAATTTAATGACATTTTACCCAAAACTCAGTGAATACTTGTCAGCTTAGTTATCTTCCTTAGTGTTTTCCTGATGGTTTTTCTGTGCTCTTCGGTGGTGTCATGATGCCTCCATTGCACACTGGTGACAGTTGTCCCCCATTCCTGAGGGTGTTTACGTAATTGACTTCCTCCTGCACATGTGAAGAAATGCAGAGATTAGCAGCTAAGGTAAAGTACTGACATAGTAAAATAAAGTCAAACCAGATTTCTGGATACTAAATTGAGGCTGCTTAGGCCTAATATAATGGTCTTTTTTTTCCTCCCGTTATGGAAAATATAGATACAAATAGATAATAGATGCAAAGAGGTATATATAAAGGAAATGAGCATGTCTTTTTAAATTTTAATTGTTTTATTTTTACTTTTAAAAAAGCTTTATTATTGAAAGTATTACATATGACCCCCTTGCTCCCCACAGCAGGCCTTCACTACCCTATTGTCTGTGTCTATGGGTTATGCACATATGAGTTAACTGGTTCATCTCTTTCCCCCCACTCTCCCCTGCCTTCCCTCTGAGGTTTGATAGTCTGTTGGATGCTTCTATGTCTCTGGGTCTATTTACAATGGTGTATTTTATGTCTTTGCAATTTGGTCACAGTCTAAGGTTCAGCAATTTGAACTGCTGTAACTATTTTTTTAAACTCAAAGTAGACTATTGGCACTGATCTTAAGAAACTTCACAAATCTTGCTTTGACTTCAAAGTTACTAATTCTTCTACATTTTGAAATCACTGTGCCCATTAGAACTTTCTATTCCTTTATTCTGTATCATCCTTACTGTCATAGTTTTAGTGACTTTTACTAGATAATAAGACCAAAAAACCCCACGAGAAACATACCAGCATAGGCAGGTAATTTGTGTGTGTCTGGATATTGTGTCTGTCTTCCATAGAAATCTTGTTAAACATCTTCAGCTTCACTGGACTAGTACTTTTTACTACACTGGCAAAGGGCACCATCCACTCTACACATTCAGAAATGCTTTCCCATTCCAAACCTAGGAAGAGAAAAGTTAGCAAAATGTAAGGTTACATCAGAAAGTATCTAATATATGCCTAATGAATTTGTTCCTGCTTCCAAATTGAAGGATAGCTATATTAAAACTCATTTTAAAAAAGAAGCCAAAATCAGTAAGTTTTAGCAAGTCAAAGCAGATTATGACTCTCAAACTGTGACTATTTTGAGGAAAAAGACTTCAAGCTTCTTAACCAGTACCTTCTGCATAGGAAATTAAAATGACCAAAACCCAAAGAACTCTTAAAGCAGAACTATAATCATGATTAACTTCAAATGGATTTAAATTCCATTTGACCTTATTGTTGTTTGTGGATAGACACTGAGGATTAGAACTAGCAGAAAGGAAGGTAATCACTACACTGCTAAAATTTTTCCATTAAAATTTTAAGTTTCTGTTTAGCAGCATGCTAGAGTTCATAAATTAATAGTCTCTTTAAAAGTTGTGAACAGATAAGAAGGTAAAATAATGACTTACCTGAGGCTTTCTTAACGACTTCAATAGAGGTAAAATGGCACAAGGCGGCAGCAGCCAGTACTCTGTACTGGAACTCTAATGAATCAATGGCTAGAATACACAGATCTAAAAGCTGACAAAGGGAAAAGCAAAAGTACAAAGTATTTAGGAGACATAAAATATCAAAACTCAGTAACACTGTTTTGAATACACAGTACCTATTTTACACACTATGAGAAGTAGACAGGAAGGAATGGTACTCTCCTTTAGTTACTTCGTTAGAACATCTCTTATATGCTGGTCTAGGAACATTTAGTTGGAACTTAAATTTTTAAAAAATGTAACTAAGGTGATTTTAATTCTAACATGTAAAATAGGTTCCCTGTGTATTCAAATATAAAAGATAATCATATAGAACAGTGGGTCTCAACCTTCCTAATGCCGCGACCCTTTAATACAGTTCATGTTGTGGTGACCCCCAACCATAAAATTATTTTCGTTGCTACTTCATAACTAATTTTGCTACTGTTATGAATCGTAATGTAAATATCTGATATGCAGGATGTATTTTCTTTTTCTTTTTTTAAATATATTTTATTGACTTTTTACAGAGAGGAAGGGAGAGGGATAGAGAGTTAGAAACATCGATCAGCTGCCTCCTGCACACTCCCCACTGGGGATGTGCCCGAAACCAAGGTACATGCCCTTGACGGGAATCGAACCTGGGACCCTTCAGTCCGCAGACCGATGCTCTATCCACTGAGCCAAACCAGTTAGGGCAGGATGTATTTTCATTGTTACAAATTGAACATAATTAAAGCATAGTGATTAATCACAAAAACAATATGTAATTATATATGTGTTTTCCGATGGTCTTAGGTGACCCCTGTGAAAGGGTCATTCGACCCCCAAAGGGGTCTCGACCCACAGGTTGAGAACCGCTTATATAGAATAATTTCATACATTATAAAGCCTGGAGACAACGGGCTTAAAAATACCATTCCCCATTTTATATAAAAAAGACATCTATTTTAGGCTCCTAAAGAATGAAAAGTATTCATATTTAAACTCATAGTTTACAAACTTGTTTTCTAGAATTATTAAGCAGCATAAATCCTGGGGACAGAATTTTATGCAACACAAGTTTTGTTCCAGTCAGCTAAGGAGTGAATTTAATCCAGTATGCTGTCCTTTGTTGGATAGCCTATTTATGACTATAAATACACGGAAGGCCCTGGCCGCTGGCTCCGCTGAAGTGTCATCCCAATGCGCCAGGGCTGTGCTGGTTCGATTCCTGGTTGGGGCACATGCAGGAGTCAACCCAAAGTGGAACAACTAATTGATATTTCTCTCTTTCAAATCAATCAATTTTTTAAAAAGCTAAACAAAACCTGTAATTAACATTAGCATATATTCAATAACAATGTCAATACCTGAGCTATCTGAATGAACTTTTCCTGAGAATACTGAGGTAGAAGAACTTTAGGAGCATCTTTAAGAGCATCAACTTGAAGGAAGAGATTGAGCCAGGAGATGACTGTTACGGGACAAAGTTCCCATTTTAAAGCCTGTTAAATGAAATTAAAATGCCCGTTAATAAATGTAGGTACATAGATACCACATTGTATAGCTACTTTCTAAGATAGCCATTTAAGAAACTTTTATGTTTTTAGGTTCATTTTTTTCCTGGAGTTTTATTATTCTGACCCCTTTTATTTTTATTCAAGATATTTATAGATACCTCACAATCTAAAGCTGCTTGTGTGTTGTAATCTATTATTGACGTAGACTCTTTTATTCTCAGTTGTCTTTATTTACAAAGTTCATTCAGCCTATTTTTCATTACTGCTTTTCTCATTTCTTGTAGTCACTGGTCTTCCAAATTTGTTCTCTACTTCATTAAAACTACTCTTTTAATTGTATTCAGTGACTCCACAACGAATTCCATTTAGATCATCTAAGAATTGATTCTAGACTTCTTATTCCTATAATCTCCAATGACATCTTTCTCTCCGTGAAGCCCTGAGACTTTACCATTTATAAAAAGTCCAAAATAATTAGGAGAAAGCAGAGGGCCTTAACACCTGTGGAACTGCCCAGAGAATGCCATCTTCCCTCTACATCCTCTTTGTACTACAAGTCTGAATCTGGATAATTTTATTATTAAAACAGTATCAACATGTCAACAAGATCCCATTCTAACAGAGCTACCCGAATGTTTAGTTTGTAAACCTAACTTATGATGATTTGTAAATGAAAGTCATATTGATTAGGTTTTCTTGTATATCCTATTAATAAACCCATGATGTCCAAATTTAAAAACATACTTTCTAGTAGTTTATATTCACTCTTTAATCTCTCATTGAAGGCCTAATTAAATACTTTTATGCTTCTCTTCTCCATTTTTCTATTAATAGCCCTTTCTCTGCATATAGAAAAAAAGGCAGTGAAATAATTCTATTTTCTGTCTGCTGGAAGAAGGGGAAAATGACTAAGGTCTGGGAATCATTGTTGAAATTCATTTATATATATTATATGCTAACTACTAACTATATGTTTTGAAAATATCCATAATTACTTAAATTAAGAAAAAAGTATATTCTCAATATAGAAACTTGAAAGATACAGAAAAATAGAAATGAATAGGTTAAGCAAATTCCTCTTTCATCCATAACATTGTCAATATTTTGCATTAGCCTCTTAGAACTGGATCCTAATACTAAAACCTCAGTTTTGATTACTTACATTGTAGTATTTGAGATTCAATAGTAATTACTGTTATTAAATTGCAACTAGAATAATAAAAGATATAATTATTACCTTTAATATAATGAGTTCCATCCTTAAGATATCCTCTTCACTGCAAGCACCATCAGTGACATAAGCAAACTCTTGGAGCTTAGGAGCATAGATTTCCTTTAAAATGGATTTTAAAATTAGTGTTAAGCACAGTTGAGATTGAGGTAAGAACAAAAGAATTATATACAAACTACCTACCGGCTTCATTATATATATATATATATATATATATATATATATATATATATAATAGATTTCAGAGAGGAAAGGAGATGGGGGGGGGGGGTAGAGGAACATCAATGATGAGAATCGTCGATTGGCTGCCTCCTCCCACACTGGGGATTGAGCCCGCAACCCAGGCATGTGCCCTTGACCAGAATCAAACCTGGGACCCTTCAGTTCATAGGCCGACACTATTCACTGAGCCAAGCCAGCTAGAGCCAGGCTTTACTTTTAGGGACAGGTTCACAAAGGAAAATAAATCTTAGTAAAATAATTCTACAGTAGCCAAAGCAACCGTACATTTAAAGGTATCTTTCATATCTAGGTCTAAATTAGCCAACTATATTAAATGAGACTTATTTTCATGGAATTGATCTTGAATTGCAGTTAATAAACATCAGTATTTTAAACAGATTTCAGTTAAAACACAAAAAGCCACTCTTGTTTTAAGATTGCCTACTACATTGGTCAGAATAAAACAAAACACTTAACCAGTGAGTTCTAGAAACTGAAAACATCTCCTTCACACTAATACAAAAGGATGGTTTGTGTAGTTTGGCTGATGACAGGTCTGCTTTAACAGTCCAGAGAACTAGGATGGTCAAATGAGCAGAAAAGATGCCTGCCACAGATGAGAACAGGCTAAATGTGAAGATTTCAGTCTAGAAAGATATTTGAAACAAAGTATTTCAGTTCAGAATCGACTGAATACAAACTTAGTCACCAAATTTGGCAGAATCTGGAGATATCTCTTAAAGCTCAAAAGGCAAATTTGGAAGAAAAAAATACACTTATGGAAATCAATGCATGATTTAGTCCTCCAAACACAGGCTTCAAAGATTTCAGATGAAGGTACTAATGATACTCATATTCATATTGAGATTGTGTGAAGGAAAATCTCAAGCAGGAAAGGAGTTGCCTTCTATCCTGGCACCACCATCAGATACAAAAATATTATTTTAACCCAAAAAAGCATTTCATTTGATTGGTTAATCAGTTTTTAAAGACCATTCTATTGGGTCCAAGTGCCATAATTCTGTATATAGGGACAGCATCAGTGTATTCTGTTTGGCAGAATGAGCCATGGAACATTTGACCTAGATACTAATTCCAGAATTTAAACCGGAAACTTATAATAGGCTTGGATACTAAAAGGGAACTATAATATTTATCTAAATCATAATGTTCAGAAAATATGGAAAAACCCACTCGTCTTCCCTAAGGAGTTAATATCAAAGTAGTGTTTCTGGAATTGATGTGTTGATTTTAAAACCTGGGTTGGTAAATATGTCTCTGAATAAACTTTGAGAACTTACCTCAAGTTTGGAAGCAATGAATAATGAGGTAATTCCGATGAGTTGGAGCATATTTTTATTTATATCCTTTTGTGTCAACATAAATCTATCAAAAAAGTCTTGCGCAAGGTAAAATGTTTCCCTATGCAGTGTGTATACTTCACATACCTAGACAAGAACCCCAAGGTTTAAATATTACTCCATGAATTTCTCCAAATTAGAAAGTTGTGTCTTAGCATACCTTACAATACTTTTATAAACCCAACTTTGCTTTTTAGGATACCAAAGTTAAGATTGGGGAGAAAAATAACATGCAGTGATAGGATAAACAAATCTGTTGTCTGCATTTACTCGTATTTTATAGTTTTTTTTTCATACGAACTTAAAAAATGTATTTATTCCCAGATACATTTTATTTTTACTATGAATGAGAACTTTTTTCTATTAATTTCCTAATTGTTTATTGCTGACAGATAGGTAAATTTTCATGCTTAGTTTATATTCTTATCCTAATAGTTCCAACTGATTCTCTTCTCACTTTAGATTAAATGACAATGGTGTTCCTTTCAATGTTTTTATGTCATTTATTTTTCATGTGTTACTGTACTGGCTAAAATTGTAGAAGAAAACTGAATGAATAACATTGGTGCTAAACTCTTATATATCTTGTTTAGGACTGTAATGGGAATTCCCCCGTTTCATTATCGTTGTTAATAATAGTATCTGTCGTTTCCACATTTATCAGAGGGGAAGCTTTTAATTCCCAAACTCCATGATGTAGGGGCCATTACCCCCATTTTGAAGATAAGAAAACAGAGGGATAGAGGTTCTGATAAACTGTGTTAAGGAAATTTATTACTGGTTTACTACATGTCTTAAAATCAGATATGGATACTGAATTTCAAAAAATATCTTCCACATATAGTGAGATCTTATGATTTAAACTAGGTAATAAATAGGTTAAGGTAATAAATAGCTTTTTAAATGCTGAAACATCTTTCAAATAATGAAACGATATAAGGTTGGGCAAAAGTAGGTTTACAGTTGTGACTATTCAATAGTTTATTATTTTCCATATGAACAACTCTAAACCTACTTTTGCCCCACCCTGTATACTAAGACAAAGTAGAATTAACAGTTGGATTTGTCTTAATATATTCTGTACAGTTTTGCATACATAATCATATATTTAAGGGAAAACAGGAATACATTTGATAATCACTAGATGAAAATCAATGAAATGTAAAAAAGAAAATAAAGCAAAACCAACATAATTGTGCTTAAATTGCTTTCATGATCACAAGACACTTAGAAAAAATAAAAACCCAACCACCTTATAACCACATGATTAAAATACAATCTTCCTTTCTAGTCAGAATAAGGAATTAAGATAACCTGACTCGAACATTTTGTAGTCTTAAAGACTTTTCTGAATAGCTTCTGGCAGATCTACTCTGCCAAGTGCTACTCCACCAAAAAGGCTATAGTTTTCTCCCTTAGAATATATCATTTCTATCTACTTTAATAGGGAAGCTACAGAGCAATAATCAGTTTGTCTTCAATGTAAGTAATCATTTCCTCAGTAGTAGCGAGTGGGCTTAAACAGTTAGTTCCGGCACACATCTGTAGGGGCTTCAGGATCACTCATTCCTTTAGATTAAAGGCACAACACTGCACAGCAGAATTCAAAACCTTGTCAACTATATATTCTATTCATCTTGAATACCCTCAGCACCTTGAACGGCGTCCGGTACACAGCAATACCCTGATATCAAGAATTCTGAATTGGGTTTGGGTTGTGTGAGATGTAGTGGCTGTGTCCTCATGATCTTACTCTTACAGACATTTTCCATTTCGGTACTATCAACTACAGTAAGTACCCCCAAACAAGGTGGCTGCTGGCAATGGATAATACACCATGAGGGCACATGAAAAGCACATTTACGTCTATTTTCCATCATAAAGAGAAGGGAAATTTGTATTGCTGGAACATACCTCTAAAAGCCAGTCTAGAAGTATTGACCTCATTTGTGGTTCCAAGTCAGAATGCAGAACTTCAAAATGTTTGTCATGTACATATCGGGTCTCTTTCTTTAACATGTTTAGCCAAACATCATTTGAACATCCCCAGCTATGGAAAAAGGGTAAAAAGAAATAATTGTGTGGTTTACATAATATACAAGTTATGTTTTACATAGGAAAAAATTCAACTTTAAGACACTGAAATCCAACTTTCAATTTAGAACTTGATAGGAGCTACTCTTAAGGTAGTATCTACCTTTTAGCATGAAAAAGTAGAAACCTGAAATTATGCAGCAAAAACCTGGATTATGATAATCTAAATTGATGGGAACAAAAAAACATTCTTTTGAAATCTATTATAATATTCCTGTTTAAGATAGCCATGTTCTCTCAAGAGCAATACTAAAAAGGCAAATATTTAAAGCTTATGATCCCAGTAGAGACAAGTGTCAATCACCTCCAACTAGTTCACCAATAGTAGAGTCACCTACAGTGACTCTAAATTACTAGAGGTTTTGTATAAGCTGTACTTACTAGTCCTGTTCATTAACTAGAAAAAAATATAGACCTTACTAAGCTTGGTAAGAAATAGATGGGATTGATATATCAAATGATACATGTTAAAATGTTTCCATCTTAACAATTTAGATAAATTCTTTAAACTCCATTAAGAAGGTAATTCGGGCCCTAACCGGTTTGGCTCAGTGGATAGAGCATCGCCCTGCGGACTCAAGGGTCCCAGGTTCGATTCCGGTCAAGGGCATGTACCTTGGTTGTGGGCACATCCCCAGTGGGGAGTGTGCAGGAGGCAGCTGATTGATGTTTCTCTCTCATTGATGTTTCTAACTCTCTATCCCTCTCCCTTCCTCTCTGTAAAATATCAATAAAATATATTAAAAAAAAAAAAGGTAATTCGGTTCTGATAAGGCTTACAGTACTCAGCAAGCAAATGAAAATAACTATAGAATCAATGTTTAAAATTCCTCTATCATTTGCAAATAGCACTAGTCAGATTATATATGCTTAAGTATCAGTAAAGAAAGCTATTTTTTACAAGTTTTTCTATCTTATAATGAAGGCAAAAAATAAAGTAATGCCATTTATGAAATCAGAATAATTTTAATCTCTGATATTAAATTACTGAAAATTTTCTTACCTTAAATCTGGCAAAGGTGAAGGATTAATGAAAAGATTTTTAAATCTGTAGTTTGTAAATCTGGAGAAGTCGCTTGTTTCTATTTCTTTGTGGGGTGTTTCTATGATAATGCAAGGACTGATCCCCCCAGATAATGCAGGTGGCCAACAGTTCTGTCATTTAAAAGAAAAAAAGAATATCTGTGCAATAGGAAACCAGCTTTTATCTGAGATCTTTCATAAATGGAAGCTAGTATTTCTAAACAGTCTACAGTTTCCCCCAAACACCACTCTAGCTAACATGCTGACAATGTAGTTTAGTAAGTTGGCAGTTCTATTTATATTTTATAAATAAGTCATATAGCTCATCAATTTTCATAAAGAGTAACTGGTAGGCTGTTTTAGACAACAAAATACAATTCTGGAAATACAAGACATTACGTATTGGGGGAATGGAGGAATAACAATGCATCTGTAGTCAGATACTAATAACTTACAGATTGGTAAAACTGCTCCGTTATTTATCAATAGTGGCAAGGGCACCTTGTTTTATAAAAAGCTTCCCCACGTGCCCCCCCCCCTCTCCCCCCCCAGTTAATCTTGCTCTGATACCTTAGATTACTTTCAGGCAAAACCTTAAAAATGGAGGCAAGTGGGATCAATTACTTAAGTCCTACTTAAAGGCCCCTTTCCCCCAATCAATGCTGGTTTCAAAGAGCCACTGTCTCAAAAGTTTCCTTTACAACACACAGGAGGACCTGGGTAGCAGAGGGCTGGGTGCCAGGTGTCAGTGACCTCGCATCCTATGTGCGCCTCAAGGAGCAGCTATGAGGACCCTCCACTCAAGCCACAGGGGAACAAAGAGCAGTACATGGGGCCGATCAGGCGGGCCCGGTGCACCGGGCAGCTCAGCTCCGAGGAGGAATTCACAAAGAGGAACCAGCTGCTTCAAGGCAAACTTGAGCAGGATTCAGGCACATACAAACCGCCCTTAAGAGAAGCGCCTCCCTGCTGACCTCTAGGGGCAGCAGGTAACAGTGTCAGGCGAACCTACTGCAAAGCCAAGCCCAGCCCGCCCGGTTCTGCATTACCCTAATCTCATACTGATGTTTCTGGGCGGCCTTCTCCTCTCTCCTCTTTCTGACATCCTGAAAAACAGAAAAGGCGGCTGTTACACTAGGTCCCAGCAAGCAGTCTCGTCTCCTCTCCTCTCCTCTCCTCTCCTCTCCCCTTAACTCACCTGGGCTGTTTTCCTCTTCTTGGCCTGAATTATCTGGGCTTCTTGGGGGGAATCAGTCTGGCTGGGCTGGGGCTGCTGCTTAGCTTGTAAACGGCTGCTATGGTGGATTTTTAAAAAGAATGCTTAATTAGTAGATCATGCGTTTCAAAGGCCGCAGCTAACACGGAAACATATCTCCAAGACAAAAAATGTTACCTGCGTCTTGACATCCTTCTCTTCAGGTGTAGGAAACCTCTGGATGGGAGAGAAAGAACGAGTCAAACACATCGCCATCCCTTCCTCCGAGTGCCCAGTGGACGCCGACCCGGAGGCTGCAGCGAAGCCCCCGGCGGTGGTCCGACACCCCCCAGCCCTGCTGTCCGGCACCACATTCGCTCTCTCATGGCGTCAATTTTGGACACAAGCCTGCATTTCCCCCACCGACTGTACAGCCAGGATGCGAGTGGAGTCTTCAAGTATTTACAAAGCACACCCCAGCACCCCGAAAGCGCAGGGAGGAAGGTCGCCCCAAATGGGTCTTCTCTGCACCCTCCCCTCCCCCACGAGTGGGGTGAGAGCGCCCCCACTCCCTCCGTCCCGGCTGCGCCGCGAGAGGCTGTGGAGAAGCCGGTTCCGCGCCAATTTGGAGAGCGGAGTGGCGGGGAGGCCGGGGCGGAGGGAGCGGGCTGGTCGCGCCCTTCAGCCTCCTTCCCC
>NW_005871451.1:818436-844783 GCF_000147115.1 Myotis lucifugus | reverse complement strand
GCCTAGAGATGATGAGCGCTCTTGGCCTTTGGGGCCACCGGATCCCGTTTCCCCGCTTTCTCTTTCGTGTCCGACAACAGCCTCGTGACGCTGGCAAAGTGAGTGTTTTTGTCCCAAATTTACACGTGCGGAAGGAGGAAGAGTCTTGCCCAGGCAGAACCAGAAGGGACCCAGGATCTCGTCGGTCCCAAGAAACGGCCTAGCGGTTGTAATGCTTGCGATGGCTCTCCCGCCCGGGGAGGGGGTGCCTCCATGCGCCGTCGCGGTCGCGGTGTAAACCTGTAAAGACATCTCACAGCCTGACGTTACTAAGAAAAGGGGGGTCTCCCCCCGAACGTGAGCAGAGCCTGTAACCTGGGCGTGGATTCGACCATCCCAATGCACCGAACACCAGCGATGTCGGTTAACATTTGTAGGGTTAACCTTGGAGTACTGGGTGCCCGGCACCGGGCTAGCTAGTCCATTACTTGAAAACAGGCATTAGAGGTGTACTTTGGTCCATGCCCTTGACTATGAAGTGAAGAGGGCGAACCTTTAGGAAAGGAGAAGTTAGAAACACCCACAAAACAGAGTGACTTCTGCCATTTGCATGTACCTGGTCAGGGGTCAAGCGAGACTGAACAGGTCATGGGCTTACCTGTCAGTTGCCTGAGGTTACCATCCTGCTCCGCTGCAAGGTACCGGGTTTCTCTGAGCGAGGGTTTTCTCCAGAAAAGATAAAACAGCTTGTTTCAAGGGTTGCTTTAAAGTTGGCATTTCATAATGTACATAGAGACTGTCTTGCATACGTAGCTGCCACGGAGCATGCGCAGTGCTAGCTCCTGGCTCTCCTGCCCTTCCCGTTCCTCGTTTATACCCATAGAAATTAAGAAGTAATTTGAAGGGTCCTGAATAAAACAGAAAGGTGAGTTATAAAACTGCAGTTTCTCAGGATTGTGTTCATGTAGCCATCCTTTTGGGTCTCTATTTTAGGCATCATCATTCAACGTTATCTTTGTTTCATGTTTTTATATGTTCATGTTTAGCTCCTTCTTTTACCAATCACCCCCTTTAAAAATTCATTCTCATATGAGCATAACCAATGGACATAAGACATTGGGGGTAAGGGAGGCCAGGGGATTGTCAAGGGGGGGGGGGGGAAGGACACATATGTAATACCCTTTGTAATACTTTTAGCAATAAAAAAAAAAATTCACTTACTTTGAAATGTATGAGATTCCTATATAGTACTTGTAATCATTTTAGACATTTGGGCATTTTCTAAAGTATATACTTCCCTACTGTACATGCAAAGTCAACACACATGGTAAAGCAGCTATTGGTCTCCACTGTGCTTTCGCTTTCAGAAGAAAAGGGGGAGGGAACCCGGAACATTCTGAGAGGCACAGGTTTTGTTTTTTTTTTAAATGAGGGCTAACCCACTTATTTCTTTGCTTCCGTGCATTGTCACCTCCTCTGTGAAGCCTTCCCAGGTCCCCTCCTCTGCAGTTACGCTCACCTCACAAGGACAAGAATTACCTTGTAAAATGTCTATTTCCAGCGAGGCCTTGGGCCTCCGTTGGTCATCTTTCTATAGCCAGGGCCCAGCCGTTCAGAGGCAGACACAGTCAGACCTCGGTAGCTGCTGAACTGAATGACGCATGGCATATCCCATTATGAAACTTTTCGTTCTCCATGGTTAGAGTGGCGGATGGTAGAATTATTCCCAATTAATGTTGGGGTTTTTTAATGAATAAACTGGTGGGGGGGGTTTAGAAAAGTTTTAGAGTTTCAGAGAAATGGAGCATGCAGAACAGAGCTCCCATACACCCCTCCACCCGCCGCTGCCCCTTCCCACAGTTCCCCCATTATTGACATCTCACCTTAAGGGCTGCATTGACTGCCAGGTGGAACAATGGTGATGCATTATTAAACCAAGTCCTTACTTAGTTCAGACTTCCTCAGTTTTCCTCTCGCCTTTTTACTGCTACAGGACCCAGACACCACCCCCCTTAGAAGCCATGTTTCCTTAAGGTTCCTCTTGGCTGGGACAGTTTCTCAGGCTTTTCCTTGTGTCTGATGTCCGTGACAGTTTGGAGGGGCTGGTCAAGGATTTTGTAGGGTGCCTTCCTATGGGAATTTGATGTTTTTCTCGTGGTTTTACAGAGGTAAAGTGCCGTTTTTATCACTTCATGTCAAGGTTACAGACTCTCAGCATGGTTTATGACTGTGGGTGCTGGCCTTGGCCACCTGGACGTGTTTGCCAGGCGTCTCCATGGTGAAGTTGGCTCCCTCCTCTCTCCAGGCTCTACTCTTTGGAAGGAAGTCACAGTGCAGCCCACACCCAAGGAGTGGGGAATTCGCTCCTCCTCTAGGGTGAAATAGCTACAGAATTTATTTGGAATTCTTCTGCATAGGAGATGTTTAGAAATTTGATTAAACTTGCTTATTATCCATCTTAAGCCAAAATATTTCTATTAAAAAAGTTCTTCCAAATTTTAACACTGAACTACTCATCAGAAACATTTTTCAGTAAACTGGCTTTTTTTTTTTTTCCTTAATGGTCAGTGGTGATACAGTGGCTACTGGTAGAGTGTGCAGCCACCACCTTGGTTTATGCCAGGGCACCAGTGGTTGCATTTGCATGATCACAGCAACGTCAACACTGAAAAAGAACAGTTGTCTTAATTTTATTGTGAAAATAGTTTTGACTTTGTGTCGCCCGGAAAGAGTCTTTGGGATCCCCAGAGGTCCACAGAATGGCAGATCTGGTTTCCAAACTAGAATGCTGGAAGTCACCTTAGTCCTTTTTTTTTTTTTTTTTAATCTTTACCTGAGGATATCTTTTTCCCATTGATTTTTAGAGAGAATAGAAGGGAGGGAGAGGGAGAGAGAAACATTGACTTGAGAGAGAGACATCAATTGGTTGCCTCCTGCACACGCCCTCCAACGGAGGTACCTGCCCTTGACCAGGAATTGAACCCATGACCCCAGTCCCCAGGCTGACACTCTAACCACTGAGCAACTGGCCAAGGCCCTTTCTTCTTTTTTCTGAGCTCCGTAATTATAGCTAGCACGTCCTGAGTAAGGTGACGTGCTAAGCTCTACTCGAAGCTTGTACCTTCTATAATCCACCAGCACTGAGACAGGTGCTAGTACTGTCATCCCCACTTTACAGATGAGGAAGCTGAGGCATAACCTGCCCAAGACCCATGGTGGAGTCTGACTACGGCAGCCCTGTAGCCTCCGGTCACCGTGTTATCTCCAGATGAGCCCTCTTTCCCCTCTGCCTTCGTTCAGGACTCCAGTCTTCCTTCAGGTCGTGCAGTCATCTCCTAACTGGTTTTCCTGACCCGTGTTGCCCCCTCTAATCTGCCTCCCGATGAAATGCATTGCCAGGGCTCGCTGGAATTTCTAAAGCGCAGACCTGCCCCGCGGCCACTGCCCTGCTATGGATCACCGTGGGTTAGAGGCCAAACCCCGGCCTAACCCACAAGCCCTTGCACCCAGGAAGTCCACCTGCGTGCAGTTTCCACACACCTGCCCTTCTCGCAGGGACCTTTGCACCTGCGCCGCGCACGCTCCCCCCAGCTGACTCCCATCTCTCCAGTAACACTCTACTAACACCACCTCCTCTAGAGAGCAGCCCTGCCCTGCCCTGAGCTGGGATGGGGCTCTTCCTTCTACACCTCCCTCCCCCACGGCTCCCTCCCCCACCAGGCGGCCTCTACCCCTGTCCTCCCCAGGCAGGGGCGTGCTCACTGACTCCAGGGAACACTTCCTTGAAGAGCTTTGCAGCTGGCACCAGCTTTGCAGAGGGCTCAGCAGGTCCCAGCTGAGTGCTCCCCCTGGAGTCAGAGCAGGTCCCGGCCTCTGGACTCCCCCGGAGTCTAGCAGGGAGTGCCCGGCCTGCCAGGGCTGCTCATGGCCAGGAGGGAGGGGCAGGAGGCACGTCCGATGGCGGGCATCTTGTGTGTGAGCGCTAGAGCACACCCTGGCCCTGGCCCTGGCCGGCCCGGCTCCCTCAGGGTTTGTGATACTGCACCGTGTGGACAAAGAGCAGGGACGACAGGGCCGTTTTGGAAATCCGAGGCCCTGGTAGAGGTTGAAATAGACCGGAGGCGCCCGGTCGGTCAGCCTGGTCTGGGCCGGGCAGAAACGGGCCGTGTCCACCAGACCATGAGGTGGGGCCGGAGAATAAATGTGTTTCACATCACTGTCCCCTTCCGAGGCGCTGTGGAGAGACAGGAAGGCCATATGGTGGAGGGCACTGCTTTAGCTGCATGGGCTGGGAGGACTCAGAGGAGGTGACATTTTTTAAAAAATATATATTTTATTGAGTTTTTACAGAGAGGAAGGGAGAGGGATAGAGAGTTAGAAACATCGATGAGAGAGAAACATCTATCAGCTGCCTCCTGCACGCCCCCTACTGGGGATGTGCCTGCAACCAAGGTACATGCCCTTGACTGGATTCAAACCCAGGACCCTTGAGTCCGCAGGCCGACGCTGTATCCACTGAGCCAAACCGGTCGGGGCGAGGTGACATTTTATTTAGTTCACTTAGTCATTTCGGGTGCACACGCCAGAGCACCGAGTGAAACAAACAAAGACTCCTGTCCCCTCAGAGCTTGGTTCTAGTGGGAGGGGCACAGGAGACAAATAAAGGTGTTGTAGGCTCGTGATAAGAAGGAAGAGGACACAGGAAAGCAGCTTGGGGGTGTGCTGGGAGGTGCTGGCCTAGAGGGAGTGCAGGGACGCCCCTCCCCTGACATCTGAGCAGAGAGCTGTGCAGGGGGGCAGGCCACACAGGTTCACAGGAGGAAGAGCATTCCAGGCGGGGAAGGGCCAGTCCAGGGGGCCTTGGCGTATCTGATGAGCAAGGAGGTCAGTATGGCTGGAATGTGGTGAACGGGAGAGAGTAGGAGAGGCCGGGAGGGAGCGCTTTAACCGATGGATCCATGATCGACATCGATCATCGTGTGGCTGTGTGGAGAGCAGTTAGTAGACCCGTGCGACCCAGGGAGCCTGGACAGGATGGGGGGCTGGGGCTGGTGAGAAGTGGCTGCTTTCAGCCTGTATGTTGAAGGCAGAGCTGAAGGTGCACTGATGGATGAGACGTATGGGACAGGGACCACTCCGAGGTGAGCAGCTGGATGCCCGGTGTCCCTCCCTGGAACGGGGCAGATGCAAGGAGGAGTGGCTCTCCCCTTCCCTTCCACTCTTTCTAAAAATCAATGGAAAAATGTCCTCGGATGAGGATTAACAAACAAACAAAAAGATCAGTGTCAGGACAGTGGTAGCTTCAGGTGGTGAGGGGATGAATGGGATCTGAGGGATTCACAATGGGCTTCAACTGTATCAGTAAAGTTGTATTTCCTTAAAAGCATCTGAAGCAAATATGGTGAAATGTTCAGATTCTCACGTTTAAAAAAAAATTCTCAAGTTGGTTGGTGGACACATGTTCATTGTATAACTCTCTCAAGTTTTTGGTTCTCTGATTGCAAACTTGTCTATTTCATTTATTCACTTGGCCTCTGGCCCCCACTTCCGTAGGTAATGGAGCCTGGGATGAACCCTCACTTCTGAGCCTCCCTTGTGGCTGCCACAGCTCAGGGGAAGCTCCTTAGACACCCCAGGGAGGAGGGTGGGGCAGACAGCACCTCTGACCTGCTCTCGGTGACCTCAGCCCAGCCTTCCTTCCCACCTCGTTCCTGAATTAGGTCTGTGATCGCAATTGTGAGTAGGAGATTGCAAACTGGGATTGCAAACCCTACTTAAAATGGAGCTATATTTTAAAATATTTGTTCTGTTTCATGGCTTTGGGTTTTTTCTTCAGGGACACTAACTTTACATTTGTACGATTTCTTTTGCTCATCTTCTCTCTCCCTCCCTAATGATTTTTATTAATTTTTATCTCCTTCCCGTTTATTTCTGTTCTTTATATATTCCAGAGTCCCTTACAGTGGTGTCTCCTCTCTTGTGTTTCGTTATTTGTTGTTGTTTCTGAAGTGTTTCTGTATTTTTTTATACTTATTTTCTAAACCTCCCCGTTCCTGTTCCGCGTCCTGTTCCCTGTCCGCTTTGTTGCCTGACCATTGCTTCCTTGAGTTCTTTGGTTCTGCTTTGTCAGCTTCCTGCACAGCCGCCACTGCCTCGGTATATTTTTTTTAAGTTTACAATAGGATGTTGTGTTAAAATGTCCTTCTGCTTTGTGGCCACAGTTCTCTGGTGAGTTTTTGTCGTCTGCAGGGGAGTGTTGCTGCTCCTTTTCAGACTTTTGTCTGACGGGGCCTTTGCCTGGATGGTTTTCCTCCAGTGCTTTTGGTTGGGTGTTGAGTTACAACTCTTATTTCTGAACTAGAGGCCTGGTGCACAAAAATTTGTGCATGGGGGTGGGGGGAGTCCCTCAGCCTGGCCTATGCCCTCTTGCAGTCTGGGACCCCTCGGAGGATGCCCACCTTGCGACCTGAAATCTTTCTGTTGCGAAATCAGCTGACAGTCTATGCCAGTGATGGCTAGACTTTTGAGCTCGGCGTGTCAGCATTTTGAAAAACCCTAAATTAACTCTGGTGCCGTGTCACATATAGAAATTTTTTGATATTTGCAACCATAGTAAAACAAAGACTTATATTTTTGATATTTGTTTTATATATTTAAATGCCATTTAACAAAGAAAAATCAACCAAAAAAATGAGTTCGCATGTCACCTCTGACACACGTGTCATAGGTTCGCCATCACTGGTCTCTGCAAACTCCCTTTCAGGTAATTAACTGCTTTTCTCTTGTGGCTTTTAGGATTCTCTTTATCTTTAACCTTTGCCATTTTAATTATGATGTCTGGTGTGGGCCTCTTTGGGTGCATCTTGTTTGGTTGGGACTCTCTGAACTTCCTGGACTTATGTTTTTTTCTTCACCAAGTTAGGGAAGTTTGGGTCATTATTCACATAGGTTCTCAATCTTTGCTCTCTCTCTCCTCCTTCTGGTACCCCTATGATGCAGATGTTACATTTCATGTTGCCCCAAAGTTACCTTATACTATCCTCATTCTTTTTAATTCTTTTTTTTCACTACTCTTTTTTTTCTACCTTGTCCTCCAAATCGGTGATTGATCCTCTGCTTTATATTTTTTAAATTGATTTCAGAGAGGAAGAGAGAGAGATAGAAACATCAATGATGAGAATCATCGATTAGCTGCCTCCTGCACGCCCCCTACTGGGGATTGAGCCTGGAACCAGGACATGTGCCTTGACTGGGAATCGAACCACAACCTCCTGGTTCATGGGTCGATGCTCAACCACTGAGCCACACCAGCCAGGCCCTGCCAGTATATTCTTGATGTCAGATATGGTATTCTTCATTTCCAACTGGTTCTTTTTCATGGTTTCTATGTTGTTTTTCATGCTGTTATAGTACTAAGATATTTGAGCATCCTTAGAACCATTACTTTGAACTCTGTATCTGATACATTGCTTGCCTCCATTTCATTTAGCTCTTTTTCTAGAGATTTCTCCTGTTCTTTCATTTGGGGCCTGTCTCTTTGTGTTTGTTTTTATGTATTAGGTAGAACTGCTATGACTCCCAGTCTTCGTGGCCTTATGTAGCAGGTGCCTTGTGGGACCCAGTGTGCAGTCTCCTTGATCTCCTGAGCTGGGTGCTCTAGGGATGTCCCTTGTGTGGGTTATGTGGGCCCTCCTGTTGTAACTGGGTCTTGATGCTGTTAGCCCATTCGTGGGTGGGATATTGACCCCCAGGCTGGCTGACTGTGAGGCTCAACACGGATCAGGTTGTGCAACCTACTGTACAGGTGCTCTCTGTCAGTTATAATTTGCTTTGATCATGTGTCAGATTTTCTGAAGACACCATCCCAGGTTTCTCCTGGCAATTTTCTGAGTTAAACAGAACCTTAATACACTACGTAAATACTCAGTCTGGCACCGATTCAGATGAGAAAGGAGTCTGCTTACCTTGTTCTCTACCTCGTACAGGGGCAATCTGCTTTAGCTGTCTAGAGCGGAAACAGCCATGCAGACCCCAAGTCAACCTCCATGACCTTATTATTATTTTTTAAATATATTTTATTGATTTTTTACAGAGAGGAAGGGAGAGGGAGAGTTAGAAACATCGATGAGAGAGAAACATCGATCAGCTGCCTCCTGCACACCCCCTACTGGGGATGTGCCCGCAACCCAGGTACATGCCCTTGACCGGAATCGAACCTGGGACCTTTCAGTCCGCAGGCCGACGCTCTATCCACTGAGCCAAACCGGTTAGGGCAATGACCTTATTTTAATCTTTGGGGTGAACCCCTCCTCCCCTCTGCCCATATATTATTGTTATCTCAGCGGAGAGATGATAGAAAATCTCCCTTGAAGTAGGTTATGGTTCTAGAGTGCTGATCTTCCCCCAGGGACTCCTTAACACGGAACTTATTCTTTGAGCTTCCTAGTCAACCATTCTCATGTTTACTGGCCTGATTAAAGTAGAGCCACACAATAGGGGGCATTAATGGACCTGGGGTCTGTCCATGCCCCTAAAATGTTTTTAAAGATTGGGTCTGCCTTTCTGTTGGAAAAGAGCCATTGAGAATTCACTAAGCTAGCTTGGAAAAGTCTAAAAACCAATGTATTAAGTCCTATATTTGTGGGTGTGTTGTTTTTTGTTAGTTTGTTTTTTCACCGATTGGTTGGAGGGAAAAAGTACTGGCTGGGAGTTACCTTCAAATTCATACACAGTGGTTATTTTAATATATTAATTTTAGTATAATATACTAATTTTACACATGTTTTTAGAGTGTATATTAAATACATCTTTTGGACAAGTAAAACTCAACAGCAAATATTTTAAGATATACCTAGTTTTAAGACTAACAACCATGAAGAAAAAAAAACACACAGAAAATCTGACAAATATGAAGTTAAAGGACATTTTATTTACTGACAGATTAAGAACCATAACTCCAGGTGGTGCAAAATGCACCATTGAACCCAATTACAAAGAACTGGTGTTAATACACAATTTTTAAGCAATGCTACACTTATTTTTGGCAAAGTGCTGTATTGTTTAGTCTGTGTATAAAACTGACCAGCTATGAACTAATCAGTATAAAAAATTTCTATAAAAACAGAAAAATTTAGACAGTGGCTCAAGAAAACAAGCTGCCATTTATGCATAGATTGATGTACAGTATACAACCTAACCAAATGTCCCTTTTTTAGATTTCAAGTTGTTGAAAAAGTTGTGTGTCCAGAAACACATCAAGAAGGCACATAGTGCAATCTACAATACTCTTCAGTTTCTATAACTGATGCCCTGCCCTTGAAAAGCAAATGTGTTCACAATTTTACTTGAGAAATAAAAAAACAAAGCCACTTTCTTTAAATAACATACACAGAATTATTGATTAAAGTTCCAAACCTCTGGAGGAAAATACAACCAAAAAGCAAGCAAAACCACTCACACACAACAAACCTGGAAACATACACATCTAATCTCCCCAAGTACTGGGTTTCAGAAGTCCATCCAGAAAACGAATACTAAAACTTCAGGCAAATATAGAGCAAAACTGGGCATTTAACAATTACACACTTTTATAAAGTAAGGAAAATTCTCAATAATATACAAAACATCATCCATGTAAGCTGCCTTCCTCTGAACAGTAACTTCTCCCACATAAAGGGTACTGTTGCAAATAGAAAAATATATCCTTATCGGTTTGCTTTCCAGTACCTTTTTCTCCACCCTAAACCACTGTGATTGGTGTCAAATTTCAAGTGAAATTGGTACATGGCAAGGCTGACACCAAACATTATGTTGGTTTTCTAAATAAAGCATTTTAAATAAAACTTTAAGCATTACAATAAGTAGATACGGATGCCACTTATCCATCAACCTGGCAGTGAAACATCCATGATAGTAGCCCCCCTTTTAAAAGAATTTAATCTATGTGTGGGCCGTATAAAATAAGATAGTTTTAAGATAACTTTAAGGTAACATTACAAACATATGCTAGTATCTCCAGTACAAGGAGCAGTCTCTTAACTGATTCTAAAAACAAAAAAACTAATACTTGGAAACGCTTAAACTGTCTCCATTAATCTAAGTTTAAGTGTCTATCTTCTAGTTGGAGTCCTTCATTTTTGTTTGTTTCCAACTCAAAGAAAATGAGGATAAGATACTCTTCTTTGCTCTTTTCTTCTAAAAATATAAAAGACAATACATGTCCTTGAGGAGGAAGAGAAATAGCAAAGACAGATTCAATGAAGATGTGAAGGTTACCAACCAGTGTGCTACACAGATCTGAGAAGTAAAAACAATAGGCAATGCTGAATGGCCCTCTCAAGTTTTAAGTAAATTGTCTTCTTACTAGAATCAAAGTACTGACACAACAGAGAAGGCATGTAAAAAGGAGCAGTTTGCATGGAAACTGGAAAAATGAACTGAAAATTAATGTTAAAAAAAGGAATAGGAAGTCAGAAATTCAAACACTTTGCACCTTCTGTAAAAAATTCCCCACTCAGCCAGCAATATAAATGCATTGCCACAGAAGATAATGGATGGCTGATTTTCAACTTTCAGTGCAGTATGTAATCCAATTAGCAAAGGAAGAAGTAATAAACATAGGATATACATTATAAAATGTTTTATTAACAAAAACACAAACTTTGAGAAACGTGGTTATAAAAACTAAGTAACTCATTCATAAGCACTGCTGTGTATACCACATATTCCAGACTTTTTCCAAGTAACATTCTATATTATCAGTTTATAAACAGTCAGAGCACTCAATTCAAAGGTGTCTTATTTCTCACTGTGTGAATTTTTAAGAAATATGCATTAAAGCACATTGTAAACCACTAATATTTACAACAGCAAAAATAATAATTTATTTATAATAAATTGTATTTTGGCCGTGTTTCAAAGAATACTTAACTTGTCAACGTCATTACTGGTGTATCTTGTACACAATAGATGCCTAACAAACATCTAATGACCAAGAACCTCAACTGAATGATGGAACTAGTTTCTTCAATTCTTATATGTGCCAATTTTAGACAAAAACCACAATATATCACAGATGGTGTGGTAGCCCTTACCCTGAAAAAATATCCCAAAGACTAAAATCATTTGTCTTCCAGGAACAAAGCATAACAAAAAGGTCCAGATAAGGAAAACAAAAAGGCAATAACTGATAGAGATGTAAATGTGTTTAAGGTATCAGGAAATCGGAAAAAATAAAAAAGGGCCACTCAGTTTTATATAGAAATCTGTTCATGCTACCAAATAAATTCTCAAGGCTGAACTTCTATAGCTCGTGAGGTACTAACAACTTGCATGTAATATATGAAGAGATGCCCACGTATTCAGAGGCTTACATCAAGAAAACATTTAGCTGGTCTATTTTCAAGTTACCAATATATGGCCCTATAACAGACATGATGTGAAAACATACACACCCTCATGAAAACTACCTTATCTCCCAACTCAGGTAAACACAAATAGTAACAAATAACTTCTAGCTCAGTTTGACAAAACTTGACAGACTTGGCCCCTATTAGAAAACAAATAAATAAAGGGGTCGTTGAAATGGAAAGGGGAAAGGAGAGAAGGGGCTCTAGATTCTTGCTCTAGAGACATTCCTGGCCCTTCATCAACGCCAGTGGAAGAACCACCTCACGCCACCATCGGCTGCACGACTTGACCGTTTCTGACCCCACAGTCCCAGTCTGGTCAGAAAAGAGCACAGCTCTTCACTGGAGAAAAAGCTCCCATGGCTCCCCGCAGTGAGCGCTGCAGGGTTCCTGAGAAATAGAGTAATACTTCACATAACTATATGCTGCTTTTTCCTCGAAACATTGTAGAGACGTGTACTTATTTAATTAGGTTTGCAGAAGAGATGGGAAAAGAAGCTATTTAATTTTGAAGGCAATACTCCTGTCCGTCAGCAGAATGTGCTCTGGATTGTAAATGTGTGCTTAACTTAATTTCAGAAGAAAGTAGTGAGTGTGGATGGCTCAGCAGAACCCATCACAACTGCTGAGAAATAAAGTGACCGGCTAGCGGTAAGAAAAAGAGATCTCCGTGTTGAGTTAACTGGCCTCCCTGGGCATCGAACGCTGCACTCCGGCCTCATCAGCACCAACACTGAAGAACAGCTGTGGCAGAAAAACTGCCACGGGCCCCACCCCGTCACTAGATTCATAGAGAGGCCCTTGGAATCTCACACAAGACCGGTGTGTACAACCCACTTCAGATCAACCGCCAGGGAGGGAACTGACCGCTCCCCTTTTGGCGGAGGAAACAAGCCCAAGTGGTTAAAGATTCTGCCTGAAGCCAGACTGAAAACAAAGGATGAAAACTGAAGGAAGCCAACCTGTCGCTCTTCACTTGGACACCATGAGAAGATACCCCAAGAACTCCCCTTCCCTCGCCTGCCACGGCACCAGGAATACAAAGCCTATCGCTGTCCCCGTGGGCAGGTATAACTGAAATCACTCAAGTGCCTGGACAAGGACTTCTCAATTTACAGCTGATGTGAGGTGGTGATTGGGCAGAGCTGGCAGGAAAGAATCCAAACAACTTAAATAGTGCACTATCGGGTTAGTTACGGACACACGTTTTCCAATTGCAACTTCACAGGTCCACTCTAATCCCTCTGCATGTGAGACAAGTGCTCTCGCCCCACGATACCTGTCAATGTCTGTACCACGTCACAGTCACGCGGAATTACTGAATGCACTGTTCACTGACACTTAATGTACCTGAATTCCAAAATGAACTGCATGGCTAATCTGGAAAAAACAACAAAACACCACACACAGAGAAATATATCAAGTTTTCTTTCAAAAGACAATTCAGCCATAATTCCATTATAACTATGGCAACTATAACCTGTTAATGCTCATGTTAGTGTGTAAAAATGTATTCGTTATATACAGAAAAGATTATCAAGTACTGGTCAATAAAGTGTATGGCTGACCCTGAGAATAAATTTTTGCTTACTCAAAAGATTGATTAAGTAATACAAAATAAAATGAAATTGAAAGATGCCTATTCTCATACTTGAGAAGAAATGTCTTTAAAATGCTAATTCATGTACATTTTAATAGATTTAAAGACATCACCAAACACTGTAATTGTATTGATATGTTTCCAAAAATATTCTGAAAAAATTTACCAAAAAGTAAATGTTAAGAGCAAGGCATTATGTGATACACAGCATGTAAATCTGGTTTTCAAGATAGTGTCTAAACGCACTAATAAAACGACTATGTGATTGGTCACCAAGTGGCTATAGAGACTTCACATCCAAACACACACATCCACACACATATGTACAAACCAAGAGAAGCCAACCAACCACACTTGAAATTCTTAGTAATTGTACTGACGTGGGCAGGGCTGGTGGACAGCCCAGCCACTGTGCTTGACCTGCCGGGAGTGGCAATCCCTGGTAAGATTTTGGCGACGAAGGCTATTTCTGTTCAGAGCCTGTCTTTCACTGTGTTCTTTTATCCACTGGGAGGGGCGAAAACTCTTGGGTTGTTCCAGAAAAGCTGCATGAGCAGCAACAGCTGCAACATAGCAGTGAATGTGCTGCCCCACTTCATTTTGAGCTTCCACTCTGAAACAGAAACAAATGGGCATGGATTATATAACAGAGTATGTCAGCAATGCCATTTGCCACACTAATTCATGGTTGAATGAGAACTTAGTGTCTCGTGGCTGACAGACAAGTTTATATTTTGTGATCATTCTGACTGACAGTGGTAGAAAGCAGCCAACTTTTAATAGAAATATGCCATATAATTGACAGGTGGTTAATTAGGTAGATTTTTTAAAAATAAAAAGTGCTTTACACTTTGAATAAATTTCAATTGCAAAGCAAACGCATTTGCATATGCTTTTCTAGGAGGGAAACTAACATTTACTGAATATCTGCATTTACCAACTATTTTGCAAATATTCTGTATTTTAATTCTTGCCATGATCTTAACAGGAAAATATTTTAATTTCTAAGTTTTACTGAACAGAAATCCAAGGCACTGAGATGTGTTAAGGTCACAATGATTAACTAACCAGGATTCTAACACAGACTTCACTGTGGAGGACATGGTTACGAAGCAGGTGAATACTGAGGTCCTGTGGCAAAGCGCCTTCACAGATAAGTACAATGTTCTGGGACACAAGGTTTACACTGTATTTAACAGAAATACGCACAGGGAAAATCTACTCAACACCTTCCTAGCAAGGAGCAGCCACTTATTATTTATATCAAAAAGGGCACATTTTGGAACAATATTTGCCTAACAGTATTATAAAGACCCTTGGCTATAAACCATATGATTATTATGTTTTCTATATTAAAAGCTAATGAAATAGGATATATCTAAACTACATTGAAGAGTTTTAAGATTTTTAAGGGATATTTTACACAGGAAAGGCAGTTATACTGTTTGTAATAACTAGAGGGAAACACTGTTCTTTTTTTAATATAGTTTTTTAAAAAACATAATTGAAGCAGGTCCCATTAAGAAACTAATAAAGAGAAGCTAAAAGGAAGACTGGTTCTTAAAAGGTGGCACCTGGAGTCCTTAACCTCCTGCTCAGGCTGATAACACATGTCACACAGGCCCAAAGCGAAGGTACTTACTCTGTGCCAGTGAGTCTTATAAGCAGCTTTTCCTGGCCCTACAATGTTAAATGGTGAGCTATTAAATCACTAGTAAGATTTAAAATGCTATTTAATTTTACTGTTAGAATGAAGTCAACTTTTCTATATTTTAACTGGTTTACTATGGGTCATGAAAGGCACATATATTACTTAAGATTACAGTATTTGTAAAGGTTAAAACACAATACAACACACACTCTGAAGCTCATCTGTAATTATAAAGCACCTTGCTTTTATGTGCTTTGTACTAATATCTTCAAGGATAAATAGAATGGAAATGATCTAACTTTTGAAAAACATGATTTATTTCCTGCTCAGACAATACAAATAATTATTACATAGCCATTCTCCTAATTTTGGTAACACCTAATTTCTATCTTGATTTAGTAGGCCTTACAAGAATTTCAAATCCAAAAATAAGGATATTAAGAAATATTTTAGTTATTATAATAACTTGCAGTACTTCATGTTCAGAAAGAATTGATATAAAGTTAAATGTGTTTTTTTGAACTGTTACATATGGAAAAGTACATACTTAACTTCCCTATGTGTCATTATTAAAGTATAAAAAGACACAAAAACAAGATAGAAGAAATGACAGTCTCACTGCTGCAGAACTACAAACACACACCAAATGCAGTGCCAGGCCTGCACCGGATGCTGCTTTGTACAAACTGGACGAAATGCTCTGGGCTCCATGAGGAAATCTGAGCATGGTTTTTGTAGCAGATGCAATGAAATTTTACTAAAAAAAAAAATAGGTGGAGATCATTGCCTGAAGAAGCAGATTATAAAACAGCATATGCAGCTCGATCCCATGTAGGTTAAAAATGGGGTATATGTGTGTGCACGGGCGCACAAGGACATACAGGAAAAACAATCTGGAAGGCTATGCCCTGGGATCGCAGCAGTATTCATCTTGGGGTAGGAAGAGTGTCATTTCCAATTTCTGCACATTGGCATTTTCTATTTTCTGCAATACATATGTACTGCTTCTGTGATAATGTTATTTACAAAGCTGCTGAATATATGTGTATATATACTTATATATAATATACTCATACATACAGACACATACTTTAAAATACTGAAGGGTATATATACAAATGACAGTAAGTTTAAAGTGACTATTCATGCTAAATTCTTGAATGGAATTTCTCAAAGGTGAAATCAGAATCAGGAAGAATTTTTAAGAACTGAAGAAATTAATTTGAATAAAGTATGACACAGTTAAATCAGTATTACCTCCAAAAAAATTATAAATTTTTGTTGGAATGCCTGAAACACTGACCTCTTAATAAATTTATGGCGCTGAATTAAGTGCCAGTTAAAGTCACATTTCCCATCAAAGATCTTACCTAGTAGAAAGCCTAGATAACTATATAAGCAAATTGTTTTTCAATCTGGTACAAGCATATGTTTATCTTCCTTCAAGATAATCTACAATATCGAGACTTAAGAGTACAGCAAACTCTGGTAAAGTTAACAAATTAATGAGCTGTCTGGGCTTTGTTTATATTTGGCAAACAGGAAATAGAAGATATACACAGTGGTCTAGTTTGCAGAGTCAGAGCTTGGACGATCCAAAAGAGGCCCTGAGGAGGACAACACTAACTACAGGAATACTCTGAACTGCTCCAAAGAATCAAGTTCACCTGCCCTTGCCAGGTGTTAAGGGAATTAAGGCAGTGGCAGCGTCCTCGCTGTACTTTACCACCACAGGGAACCTTCCACCAATGTACATCATGGACAAGCCAGGCTTGGAGCTAATTAACTGCCATGAACTTTATTTTATGGGAGGAGTCATCTGAATATATCCCCTGGATAAAGGCCACAAAATGTCTGTAAGTTTGCTCTGGAACATACCAAACGTCACTGACCAGGCACTCTGCTTGAACCTCTCTAGGCCCTCAACCCACCTGGCATTGAAATGGCCTGTCAGACCACTCGGCTTCCCACCCATGTATCAACAAAACACTGGGTATGAAATCTTTCCTCTCTGAGGCAGAAAACAACTCTGAGCAAAATGTTTTAGTAAAACAACCATTTTACTTCATGCCTAAGATATCTCAGGTTTTCAAGGTTAAGAGCCATTTGACCTCGCTAGGACTACTTGGAGGAGAAGAAGTTTTATTTTAAGACATAATATTCTTGTCAAATTTGCTACCCTCAAATAATCCGCTGTACAGTGCCAGGGTTAGATTCTAAGCAGAAATGCCAGTCTTTTCTTTCCATGCTCCATTAATATAAATGGAACGGCTCTCCATTGTATAACTGGAGCATGCTACAATTTTTTTTCTTTTTCCCCCATGATATCTTATATTTGAATGTCATTCCTACAAAATCATCCTCTTCCCTTAAGTGCTTACTACTGAAAATTATTCAACATGTCAGCTTTCTGCAAAATTAATACATGTTTATTTAGGTCAGAAATGTTAACATGTGCATTGAAGACAATGAAAAAACTGATTAAGAGGAGATACAACTTTTTAAAAAAATCTAAATTGAACAAGTTTTTTATACCATCAGCTGCCTTGTGCACTATGCACATACTTCCATAAATCTCTAACAAAATTACTCTTGTGCCTTCTAAAAACTTAGCTTTGGATTGTAGTAAAAATAAATAAAATGCTAACCAGAATGCCTGTGGAGAGAAGCAAATACTTAGGACGTACCTGGGGCCGCTGGCGTTGTGAAGTTCGTCAGCCCCGCAGCTGGCCTCGTGGAGACCAGGGCAGGAGTTATGCACGGCGTACACAGACATGCTGGGGTGTTCGATGAGCAGGTTCTCCAGAGGGCTGGTTTCCACCTTGAGAGTGGTTAATCCTCCTGCGGTAAAACACGGCGGAGGGGTGATGAACCAGCTCTCTTCCATCGGACAGGACTCAAACTGGAGGAAGCAGGAATCACTTGTATCAGCCAAGCACTCAAGAGATGCAGGTAAACAGGAAAAGACTGAAGGATGTTCGTTAGGTGACTCTTCAATGATGTCTTCATCCTCGTCTTCTGCTGCCGACAACCCAGTGCAAGTGTCTAGACCGGAATCCACATGCCGTTGAAATCCCACAGGAGGATGAGTGTCACAACGATATCACGTCAGAGAACAGAAAAAGGAGAGCGATTCTATTAGCTGATGCTCACATTCCTTCATTTTATTTTTTTAAATTTATTTTTATTGATTTTAGAGAGACAGGGAGAGAAACATCAATTAGTTGTTCCACTTATTTATGCCTACATTGGTTGATTCTTGCATGTGCCCCGATGAGGGACCGAACCTGCAACAATGGCATATTGGGATGATGCTCTAACCCAGTGGTTCTCAACCTTCCTAATGCCTTGACCCTTTAATACAGCTCCTCATGTTGTGGTGACCCCCAACCATAAAATTATTTTCATTGCTACTTCATACCTGTAATTTTGCTCCTGTTATGAATCGGAATGTAAATATCTGATATGCTATATGTGTTTTCCAATGGTCACGACCCACAGGTTGAGAACCGCTACCTAACCAAATGAGCTATGCCGGCCAGGGCACATTCTTTTCTTTTTAAAAAAATATGTTTTTATTGATTTTAGAGAGGAAGGAAGAGGGAGTGAGAAATAGAAACATCAATGGCCTGCCTCTTGCACACACACACCCCACCCGCCCCCCGCCCTGGGGATCAAGCCCGAAACCCAGTTATGTGCCCTCACCAGGAATTGAACCTGCAACCTCTTGGTGCATGGGACGATGCTTGACCAACTGAGCCACACCAACCAGGCTTCCTTCCTTTATTTAGGTCAGAAACAAAATCATTTCTGTTCACTCATAGACTATAAAATAATTTCTGAGCACTGTGTATGTGTGGTGTATCACTGTATGGGGTGGATTATGTTGGCTTTGCAGGAAGGTTTTCAGACTATTTCTGTTCTACTGAGTAAACATGTAACCAGCCATATGGTTTTTGCTTATCTAGTCTGAGGGTTTTCTATTAAAGTGCTCCTGATTTGCCCAGCCAGTGTGGCTCAATGGTTGAGTTTCAACCATGAACCAAGAGATTACAGGTTCGATTCCTGGCTAGGGCACATGCCCAGGTTGCTGGCCCAGTCCCCAGTTGGGGGCACGTAGGACTGATGTTTCTATCACCTTTCCTTCCTCTCTCTCGAAAAGAAATAAAAACATTTTTTAAGTGCCCCTGATTTGATCAGGGTGTAAGAATTGCAAAACTGGAACATCTAATGTCAATCAATTTCATTAACTGATCACCTAGCACAGGATGTTTCTGCAACTTAAAAAATATTATGTTTTTATTGATTTCAGAGAGGAAGGGAGAGGGAGAGAGAGAGAAACCTCAATGATGAGAGAGAATCATTGATCGGCTGCCTTTTGCACACCTCCTACTGGGGATCAAGCCCGAAACCCAGGCATGTACCCTGACCAGGAATCGAACTATGACCTCCTGGTTCATAGGTCAACACTCAACCACTGAGCCACACTGGCCGGGCTATTTCTGCAATTTCTTAAAAGTAAATAAACAAAAATTTGTATTAAGTCTTAAGAACCTTCAAAGTTATTGATTTTCTTATGCAAAAACTAAGATGCAAGTGTTTCCACTTTTGCTTGATGATTAATGGCAGAAGATACCTTACCTATGAAGTCTACAAGAATCCATTCATCATCTTCCTTCTCACTAAATTCTGGTTCTTGGTTGGAAGTATTGCCTTCACCCACAAACATTTTGTTCAGTCTCTGGAACATTGTTAAGGCAAGATTGAGACTTTGGCTGGATGTCTTTATAGCTGAGATTTCAAAACCCTGTCTTCAGTCAGCCCGATGGCACTGACAGGAGATTAAAGTGCACAAGGTGCTTCCTCAGTTTAGGCGGGGACGAGAGTCATTATCCCTAAAACAAAACAGAAAAATAAGGTTATTTCAGATCAGCATCTCTTTATATGATATGTGTATGTCGTTTCAGAAGTGCACACACAGGGTTAACCAGGTGGTTCAGTTGGTTGGAACATTGTCCCATGCACCAAAAGGTTACAGGTTAAACTTCAGTCAGGGCACATACCCAGGTTGTGGGTTCCATCCCCAGTCTGGGAGCGTACAGGAGGCAACTGATTCATGTTTCAATTCATTTCTCTCTTCTCTTCTCTCTCTCTCTCTATTCCTCCCTCTCTCTCTCTAAAAATCAATTAAAAAACCAAACACATCCCTGGGTGAGGATTAAGAAAATTACATAAAAGTGCACACATACACCCTTAGAAGAAATCACATGTCTTAGCCTTCAGTTACAGCTGTTCCTTTCCTGCAAGAGCCAAACGTAAGAACTGCAATAGCCATTATTTACAAAACATAAATGAGTGCTCAAACACCTTTCAATATCTTAAAATGTGAAATAAAAAGGAAAGAGTTGGCATAGATACAGAAAATAGACTGATGGTTGCCAGAGGGAAGGAGGGTTGGGGGACTGGGTAAAAAAGTTGAAGGGTTTTAGAAGTACAACTTGGTAGCTACAAAATAGTTATGGGAATATAGTCAATGATGTTGTAATAACCACGTGTAGTACCGGGTTGGTACTTGAATTATGTGGGGGACACTGTAAAGTACATGACTGTCTAACCACTCTGATGTACACCTGAAACTATACGGAATGTAAACTGTAATTAAAAGATAAAAAATTTTCAAAAACGGAATGGATTCAGTGCTTGTAGAATTTACTTTCACAGCCCAATTCAGGCTGTGCCTCTGGCCTGGAAGGTTCCCATGCCGCCCGCTCCCAGCCCGTCCTGATGTGGCGAGCACTGTCTCACCCACAGGACGTGGACCTCTGTGGCTAGAGTGACAGCTTCTTCAGGGCAGGGACAATGCCATTCATTTTTGTCGTCTCAGCTCTTAGTGCAGCATCAAATCCGAAACGGAAATTTAACTGTTTATCATACGAATTAGGAACGGTTTCTTGTAAATAAAATGGTAATTCATTCTAGAATTCATTTTTTTAATAAGGTAAGAGCATTGTGAGTAAAAACACTATTGGAGACTTGCAAAAAAAAAAAAAAGAGGGAAGGACTTTTTCACACCTTTGCTTTTACCATAAGGGATAAATTGGAATTTATTTTATTATAAATTTATACATTTAAATAATTTCAAGCTGCAATACTGCTTTTCTGTAAGTAGAGGAGCAAAAACTAGATACTACCAGTCTTGCAATATGATAGTCAATTGCCCAGGAGCTGCCGAATGAACCCAGCGATAGTGCCCCCTATGCCAGGCCCTCATCTTCCCCTGGCTCATTTCCTCTTGGCTCTGTATTTCTGGTGCGGACTAGAAACATACCTAACTGCATGTAAAATCGGCAAGTACTGCACACTTTAAGCTTCACAATTCCTACAGCTGGCATGGAAAAACTGACACTGTAGAAAACGAAGGTGGAAACAGCCATCCACTGTGCAGGGGCAGCAGAGGTCCGTGTGCCCGGCTCAGTGCTGGCTCTGCGGCTTCCGTCCTGTGAGTTGGGAAGTTAACACTGTTGCCACTGGCAGCAGTCCAGCTCAGGGAGTTCTGGTGAGTTCTAAATGAGGAACTCCAGCCTTGTCTGATCTTACTCCAGGTTTATGTATTCATGTCTCCCTGGTTACCTGAAGAGCATATCAAAGCTAACACCAAAGAGAACTTTTAATTTTCCCCACAAACGTAGGCACCGCCCTTCATCCCATGCTCAGTGAGCAGCGGCAGCATCCACAGTTACCCTTGGCTTCCTTTACGCCTGGCCGCCCGCCCTGTTCCCCATCCCTCCACTCCTCCCAACTGTCAGCAAGTGCTCTTGACTCCAGCTGCCTATGTGTGGCTCAACCCACCTACTTCCCTCCACCACTCTCATCCTAGTTGAAGACAACCTTCTTGGTGTCCCCCCCACTCTGCCAGTCACCACCTCCAAGGTGATATCCCTGACCCTACTCTAGTAAAGTGAGATAACAGCCTGGCCAGTGAGGCTCTGTGGTTGAGCATCAACCTATGAACCAGGAGGTCACAGTTTGATTCAAGGTTTGATTCAAGGTCAGGGCGCATGCCAGGTTTGCGGGCTTGATCCCCAGTAGGGGGCGCACATTTAGGAGGCGGCCGATCAATGGTTCTTTCTCATCATTGATGTTTCCCTCTCCCTTCCTGAAATCAGTAAAAAAATATATATACAAAAAAATGAAATGAGATAATGCAGGCAACCTCTTGGCAAGGCATTTGGCACAAAGTTCTCAGTAATTATCAACTATTCTACAAATACTTATTGAGTGTTACATGCAGGGAAGACAGTAGTAAGTAAAGCCCTCCATGGCGAGTGTAACAGTCGGTGTGATATATGCCATGGAAGAGGTGATATATGCCATGGAAGAGGTACTGGTTGTCCCTCAGATCTATGCAGGAGGAGGTCAGGGAAAGAAGAACCCCTTCAATAGACGATCAAGAATGGAGGAAGGGGAGAAGGAAACCTGCCACTGAGTGAGAAGGAGGCACCTTCAGTCTGTCTAGGATTCAGGTGGACAGTTGAGCGCAGGCTGGACGGGGCGACGCAATTAAAGGGAGGGGAAAGTCAAGGATGACCCAGGTTTGGCCAATGGGAGGATGGTGAGACCATTCACCGGAACAGGAATTCTGCATAAGGTGCAGGTTGCGCATTCTGGACAGGCTGAATTTGGGAAACCTCACGGCATGCACCTGGCGATGTCTAGTAGGCAACTGAATATAGGGCTTTGGAGCTCAAGAGCACAGCCTCGGCTGGGGGCACAGACTTGGGAGTTGTCAACGCAGAGTGGGTGACAGAAACCATAAGAGTGGATGGGACCACCTAGGGAGGATGAAAGGTGCCTCACTAAATGACACTTCTTTTTCTCATGAGCATGAGCCTTGAATCCATAACTTCAGACTTTTGACATTTCACTTAAAAAAAAAAATCCTCACCAGAGGATGTTTTTCACTGATTCTAGAGAGAGGAAGGGATGGGGTAGAGAGAAACATCAATGTGAGAAACACTGATCGGTTGCCTCACGCATGTGCCCCGACTCGGGATCGAACCTGCAACCTGGATATGTGCCCTGACTGGGAATTGAACCCACGGCACTCTAACCACTGAGAAACACCAGCCAGGGCTGACACTTCACTTCCAAAGCAATCACCGTTAGCTGTAAATGAGTTAGAATCTGTAGCTCATGAGATTCCTGGTTCACGTTTTACATCCAAACTGGACTGTTACAATTGTTTGGCATGCTATTATGACTATGTAGTACTAAGAATGTGTCTTCAAATCAATGACATTTGAATACTTTTGCAGTCACAACCCATCACCCTAAGCCATTAAATATGAAAACAGGTAAACAGGAAGTGTCACTTGCATAACAGTCTTCCCGAAACCCTTCTGGAAAGCACGTGGCCAAATCGTAAGGGCTGGAGCTCTAGTCTGAGAATGCAAATTCAGCTTTATGTTCCATGTACAAGTTAGAAGAAAAGTGGGAGATGTAGTCTGCCTGACCTACTGTGGTGTGACACATATCCCAAAGATGGACAATCACAAGCTTTGGTGTAACTAAAGGTTTTGCATATATAAACTAGGAGGGGAAAAGTTATTTTAAACATCTCTGCTCCATTTCTCTTACATTATGAGGTTAGGGGGTGGGATGGCAGAGGACACACCCACAGGAGAACCCTTGCTTATCCTAAGGGAACTCCATGTCCCCCAACTACATGGGACCCAGACCAGACATACGGCAGCTGTAAGACAGAAGACATTGCTGGGGTCACTGTGGTTGGGCAGCTGTGGGTTCCCAAACTGCAAACTGCCCCTTCTGGCTACAGCCTGTCCTGAACACACACCACCCTGTCCCAGGAAAGGGGTCTGTGTCCGGAGGAGCTTTTCCGGGGTGGCACACGCCCATCTTCTTTTGTTTTCCTGCAGTCAGAGGCGGCTGCCAAGTGTCCCAGGCCCTGCAAGGGCACCCAAGCTGGGGTGCGCCGTGTTCAGGAGCACAGCCAGGCAAGAGGGGCTCATCCTCATCTCTCGAGTCACTGCTGGTTTTTCTGTGACACACCTGTTGGATCCCAGGGGAAGGATACAGAACGGAGTCTTGCCCACCCTCCCGGTGACCCAGGGACTCTCTCTACCCAGTCACTGCCACTCTAGACCTTGGCTCCCACCAGAACAGTGCTCTCCACCGGGCTGGTCCCATGTGGAACTAAAGAGCAAAGCAGGAGGGACTTCACTCCTCACCACATGTCGCTGACTTTCTGATATTCACAACTCTAGGGCAATGATAAAGCTACAGTGAAAATTCCCAAGAGGACAGGTTTACAAATACAGCTCCGAATTCAGTCAAGAGGCCTAGGCGGGTGGCGCTGCTTTTTTGGGGGGCACCAGCCTTAACCAGCCTCCGCTGAGCAGGCTCACCCCAGTGGAGAAAGAAAACAAAGTGTCTGTTGGGGCCCCAGCATTTCAAGGCAGCTTTGTCCCTGTCACCTTGGCTCAAAACACCTCCCTTTAAAAAACGTCCTTTTCATTATAAAATGAATGAAATAACATTATATAAAGTTTAGAAAAGAGTTATTATTCCATGTCTTGTTGCAGCCATTGTTAGTGTAGGGTACATTTTGCTCTAGGGCTAGAGCAAAGGCTAGAGTCTAGCTAGCCTTTCCTTCTACACGTTTCTTTTTATCATTAGTGATAGTCTAGTGAAAGCAGTTTCGTATCCTGCTGTTACTTAACATTTCATCATCAATGTTTTGCATATTACACGAGAAGAACTGCTCTGTGAGCAGAGAAAGGTGGCTGAGTGGATACTTCTGGGAAGAGCATTCTAGTTTGAGAAAGGGGTTGCTAGTCTGAAGGAGCTTGTTAGCTTCTCCCTGAGAAGGCACCAACCTACAGGCAGCCTGGCTCTGGTGTCAGCTGCTGTGTTTGATCTTGGCTCTGCTACTTGCATCTTGCCTGAATAGGATATTTATTAACTTTTTATGCCTCAGTTTTCTTACCTCCAAAATGGGGATTAGTAAGGATTAAGTGTAAACCACTTAAAATAGCACCTGGCACATAGGAGGTATCCGGTAAATATTAACCAGTTCCTGTCAGTTGTTGACTGTGAGCAAGTAATTTAGCATCTTTGGGTCTGAGTGTCTTTATCTGCAAAATGTTTCTATAATAATCTGAGCTACAATTTACTGGGTGCTGATGGTATGTGACAGGGACTTGAGGTACTTACTGTCCCAATGTACTACTAAGAAAACTGAGGCTCAGAAATTAGGTAACTTGCTTAAAAGTGACAGAGCCGATGAGGGGTGGAGCTGGCATTCGAGCCTACATTGCTTTTCTCTGCACAGGATCTCTCAGGCTCCTCCCAGCCTCAGCTCTGGCTCTGTGAACTTGAGAACAGCACTTTTCAGTTGGGTTTGGCTGCCAGTAGGCGGCTCCAAAAACAACATTAAAAAATAAAAATCCCACAACTTTGATGATCTAACTTCTGTGTACAGATGCGGCTTCTTGACAGTTTCGAAATACCAGGTGGCTAAACTAACATATCCTCATTGAAAAGCGGCCTCAAAATTATCTTTCTCTTTACATCCTGTCCCCCTCACTAGTTTAGAAAAATAAACATGCTGATTTGAGTAATTTAAAATCCATGTTAAACTTCAGGAAATTCAAGCAAGAAAGTTGTCGTTGCTTGTCCCACTTTGACCCTTATTCCTCTAGCTACAGGGAGGGGGGTAGTCTCCCAGGGACCCATCAGTGTTGGCCTGGAAGCTGAATGACAGTGGACAAAGACAGCCATAGGTGGTGAATCATAGCCTGTTAACCTTCAACTTTGAAAGTAGGGCCATTCCCCAAAGAAATATAAAGGAGCACTCACAGGGAAGAACAAAAGATAGAATGAAAAGGGAAAAAAGAGAGAGAGAGAGAGACCTTGGTCATAGAAATTAGTAAGACCCTGTTCCAGGCGAGGACCTTTGAAAATCATGCTGCCAGTTCAGAATTACAGTGGCCACAACTTAAAATCAAAAGCTTCCCAAGCGCTGTTCACATCTGCAATGAAAAATGTATTTCAATTCCCGAGCAGTGTCAGGATCCTTATCACTTCCCTTCACTGACCCCCACAGGTCACTTCCCCCCACCCTTTCCCCAAAACTACTTTGTATTCAGAAAAGTGTTACTTTTAGCAACATGCGCAAGTCCTTCCAAGTTACAGATGGAAAGGGGTTCTTCCTTAATCTACTTTAAATTGGAATTAACAGGAGATAATGAGCAGACATAATTGGGTAATACCAATGAAAACAAGAAAGCCTCCCTTAAAATTCATCTCCGCCTCTGAAAGAGAAAACACTGTCCTTTTAATGGGCCTCGGGTTTCCTATCCCATAAAATCACAAGATAAAGCACCCAGCATGTAGGGCGCCTCGCAAACCCGCAACCAGCGCGGATGAAAATGATCAGGATTTTAATCCCGATGGGGAAGCGCTCTTTGCACAGGTGCAACCTCAAACCGTGATGCGCAGAACCCGCAGGCCACGGCCCACGGACCCGCCCACCGAGAGAGGGGGCGGACGCTTCGAACACTTCGGCGGCCGCCGCGGGGTTCCGGGAGACGCCGCCCCACCGGTGCCCCCGAGGGCAACCCCGGCCCGTCCGAGAAGACAGAGGGTTCACCCGTGGCGCTGTGTCTTGTGAAGATTCAATTGAGTGTC